>NC_069502.1:140198803-140328803 GCF_027579735.1 Bombina bombina | reverse complement strand
AAACCCTGCTACTGTACCAGCAGTTTAATGTCCCTTTAAATATGTGAATACGAAGAAAATATGTATTACTTGCACATCTTATTACCAAAGACAACCTGAATATGCTGCATAATACTGTATCATAAATCACCAAACATAGGAACATAGACACCCTATCCCATGCATCCCCAGTCATGCCCATAATGACATGAAACCCACAAATGTGCTTTCATGATTCAGATAGAGAATACAACTTGCTTCTTTATTATCAAAATTGCTTTGTTCTCTTGTTATTCTTTGTTGAAGACATATCTAGATAGGTAGCATGTCTTGAGCTCTACATGACAGGAGTGTTGCCATCTAGTGCTCTTGCAAAGGACACATGCACACTCCTGAACTTACCTTCCTGGTTTTCAATGAAGGATAACAAGAAAATGATTTTTTTTTATAAAAGAAGCTAATTGGAAAGTTGTTTAAAATTGTATGTTCAGTATGAATCATGATAGTTTTTTTTATGTCCCTTTAATGCATGCCCTGCTATAGTGGGTGGAAGATTTGCCCATCAGAGAGCTCTAGGTGCAGTACTAAAATCAATAAAAGTAAAAGTCTAGGGTTTCAAAATGCCACATCACACAGGAGTGCTCCTGGTCTACTCCAACAAACTAACACTGTACTGTGGGTAACCAGAAAAAGGTCAACCTTACAGTAAGTACAAAGGCAGAAACAGAACTGAGAAGAGGTCAAGCAGAAGGGTTCATATGTGGGAGGGCCCCCAAAAGACCTTACAGAGTTTCTACTGACTGACTCTATGAAAGCAATAACCTCACCAGGTACTAAATAAAATACTGTAACACCCAGAAATTCTCACTCTGGCTCACAAAACATTACATAAATATAGTCAAGTCTGGGCATTCAGATAAACCTACAGTCTCAAACATACACAGATATACACATGAAGATTTACACTCACACGCACAGCTGCTGGCAGAATCAAAACCTGTGCACTCACACCCGCCTGTGGGTCACTGACAAACTCACATCAAGGAGCCAGAACCTTTCTCCCCTACTCACACTGGATTCTTCAGTCACACAAACAACATATCTGCAGGTTCACATACATCTAGGAAGTTCCCGTCACTCACACGCAGACTTACATATAGGCTGTCACATAAACACCTATGAGATGACACACTCAGTGTCACATACATACACACAACCCTATAAAATGTATCTCCTCACATGCCTGCTTATATAAATACATGCTGCAGCAGGTTTTGGCATCAAACAAAATCATACAGCTAAACACACATAAAAGGGAAAGCAGTAATCGGACAGAAAGATTTAAGCCCCCCCCCCCTCCCCAAATTACAGATGAGCAAATGGACTCGCCCAGTTTAAGAGGTTTCCGCGCAGCTTACACAAATATAAAGCAAGAATCACACTATGAAACATAGAAAACAAATAACCATCTACCTACTCTCACTATGGATCAATCCGATTCCTCGCGTGCACTGGAGGAGCGCGAGCTTTAGCCAGTTCTTCTACCGTACCATCCCCAGTGGGTCTCTCTCGTGCACTTCTTGACGTCATTACACGAGAACAGCTTGTCGAGTACGCGCAGTCACTCACAAACAATCACAAACTGCAGCTTCAGCCTGCGGGTCATGAAGTACAAATCTTCCTGAAGATCAGTTACGCCACTGCCAGATAAAGAAATGTGGAACTGAAATATGTATCTATGAAAATTGCAGTAACCTTGTTTTGAAAAACAGTTACTATACAGTTACTATAGCAATAGGACATACTTGAAACACTTTGCTGGTAAATTGTCATTTGAAATTAATAATTATTGTGGTGAAAACTGCAAATAAACTGCGATTAAACCAATATACACTGCTCAAAAAAATAAAGGGAACACTAAAATAACACATCCTAGATCTGAATGAATAAAATATTCTAATTAAATACTTTGTTCTTTACATAGTTGAATGTGCTGACAACAAAATCACACAAAAATTAAAAAATGGAAATCAAAATTTTCAACCCATGGAGGTCTGGATTTGGAGTCACACTCAAAATTAAAGTGGAAAAACACACTACAGGCAGATCCAACTTTGATGTAATGTCCTTAAAAACAAGTCAAAATGAGGCTCAGTAGTGTGTGTGGCCTCCACGTGCCTGTATGACCTCCCTACAACGCCTGTGCATGCTCCTGATGAGGTGGCGGATGGTCTCCTGAGGGATCTCCTCCCAGACCTGGACTAAAGCATCCACCAACTCCTGGACAGTCTGTGGTGCAAAGTGAAGTTGGTGGGTGGAGCGAGACATGATGTCCCAGATGTGCTCAATTGGATTCAGGTCTGGGGAACGGGAGGGCCAGTCCATAGCATCAATGCCTTCATCTTGCAGGAACTGCTGACACACTCCAGCCACATGAGGTCTAGCATTGTCTTGCATTAGGAGGAACCCAGGGCCAACCGCACCAGCATATGGTCTCACAAGGGGTCTGAGGATCTCATCTTGATACCTAATGGCAGTCAGGCTACCTCTGGCGAGCACATGGAGGGCTGTTCGGCCCCTCAAAGAAATGCCACCCCACACCATTACTGACCCACTGCCAAACTGGCCATGCTGGAGGATGTTGCAGGCAGCAGAACGTTCTCCACGGCGTCTCCAGACTGTCACGTCTGTCAAATGTGCTCAGTGTGCCCCTGCTTTCATCTGTGAAGAGCACAGGGCGCCAGTGGCGAATTTGCCAATCTTGGTGTTCTCTGGCAAATGTCAAACGTCCTGCACGGTGTTGGACTGTAAGCACAACCCCCACCTGTTGACGTTGGGTCCTCATACCACCCTCATGGAGTCTGTTTCTGACCATTTGAGCAGACACATGCACATTTGTGGCTTGCTGGAGGTCATTTTGCAGGGCTCTGGCAGTGCTCCTCCTGTTCCTCCTTGCACAAAGGCGGAGGTAGCGGTCCTGCTGCTGGGTTGTTGCCCTCTTACAGCCTCCTCCACGTCTCCTGATGTACTGGCCTGTCTCCTGGTAGCGCCTCCATGCTCTGGACACTACGCTGAAAGACACAGCAATCCTTCTTGCCACAGCTCGCACTGATGTGCCATCCTGGATGAGCTGCACTACCTGAGCCACTTGTGTGGGTTGTAGACTCCGTCTCATGCTACCACTAGAGTGCAAGCACCACCAGCATTCAAAAGTGACCATAACATCAGCCAGAAAGCACTGAGAAGTGGTCTGTGGTCACCACCTGCAGAACCACTCCTTTATTGGGGGTGTCTTGCTAATTGCCTATAATTTCCACCTGTTGTCTATCCCATTTGCACAACAGCATGTGAAATTGATTGTCACTCAGTGTTGCTTTCTAAGTGGACAGTTTGATTTCACAGAAGTGTGATTGACTTGGAGATACATTGTGTTGTTTAAGTGTTCCCTTTATTTTTTTGAGCAGTGTATTTGCTCCCCCTAGCTTATGTAGAAATGGAGGTTGGTTAAATGACAAGGGTGACTATATAGGAGATATCAATATCAGGGTTTAGATTTTCAGTCTTTAAATGGATATGAAACCCAAATGTTTTCTTTCATTTTTCAGACAGAGAATGCAATTTTAAGCAACTTTCTAATTTACTCCTATTATACATTTTTCGTCGTTCTCTTGTTATCTTTTTTTTTTTTTTTTTTTTTTTTTTTACAGGAATGTAAAGCTTAGGAATCGGTCCATTTTTGGTTCAGCACCCTGGGTAGTGCATGCTGATTGGTGGCTACATTTAGATTTACCCATGTGCTGAACCAAAAAATGGTCCGGCTCCTAAGCTTACATTCCCAATTTTTAAATAAAGATAATAAGAGAACTAATAAAAATTGATAATAGGAGCAAATTAGAAATTTACTTAAAGGAACATGAAACCCACAATTTTTCTTTCATGATTCAGATAGAGAATACAATTTTAAACAACATTCCAATTTACTTCTATTATTTAATTTGCTTCATTCTTTTAGATATTATTTGACGAAGAAATAGCAATGCACTTGAGTGAGCCAATCACACAAGGCATGTATGTGCAGCCACCAATCAGCAGCTACTGAGCCTATTTAGATATTCTTTTCAACAAAGGATATCAAGAGAATGAATTAAATTAGATAATGAAAGTAAATTGGAAAGTTTAAAATTGCATGATTTATCTGAATCATGAAAGAAAACAAATTGGGTTTCATATTCCTTTCAGACTTCTATCCTATTACCCTCATCGACCCTCTTTAGCTCATAGTTTGATTCATTCTGTCTGAAGAGATATTGATGATGCTGTCACTACAAAGGCCTATACATGTGTTTTAGAAGGGACACATTGGCAATTAATCTTTAACTCGCCCCAATTATTTATAAACATTACTGTGCATAATCGCTATAATCTAAGCGTTGGTTTGACAGGCTGAGTGTTATTACCTAGCCCCTATATCCACATATGACTCTCCACTATTATTCGGCGTAGCCGTCAACCGTTAGTTAAATACTACTGTTAGATACACATTAGCTAGGTTAGAGTTTTTTAAAATACATAACTATTGCGGGACCCCATTGTCCCACACAACCCCCCTGACACGTTTCGCCTGTTTAGGCTTTATCAAAGGCCGCCTTTGTGTGGGGGCGAGTTAAAGATTTGACTATAGAATTACCTACTATAGATACATATATATATATATTTTAGCCCTAAATAAATACTCAGATCAACAAACTGTGTATAAAAGAGGTCGATAAATTCGATCAAAGTTATTATTTATAATCCAAACAGTGGAATCATAAGAGTCCAAAGCACTCAATCACATTTGCTTACTGAAATACATATATCTGTATATACATTTTTTACTTTAGGATGAAAGAAAAACGAATGATGCGTGTATGAATTGAGTGCATGACATGTCAGATGTAACAAACTATATTGCAAGCACAACTATAACAAATTAGCCATTAACGGCTATGATATAAAGGAAGGAACAATGTTCATATCGCAAGAATAGTATTGATTAACTTGTGGATACAAGAACAAAGCATTTAGCAATACATATTGCCTGTCAAAATCAATGTTCAGAATTGATGACATTGCATAATAGGATTTATACACAGTGATAACAGCTATCGATACTGTTGCGCATACTCAATGAGCGCATAGTAAATTCAACCGCATTTGTTACAGTGGCTTAAAATCTAAGTAATAGTAGCAAATACCGGAGGCATGAGCGTATATAAAACACAAGCAATTATATGCTAGGATAAAATATACAGGAGCTCGTGACAACCAACGATAATTGTAACTACTTGGTGTAGAACTAAAGGTTAATAAACAATAATGAGTGGTAACAATTATATAAAAATTGAACGGTGCGCATACCTAATGAGCGCATAGTAAATTTAGCCGCATATGTTACAAGTGGTTAAAAATTTAAGTAATGGTAACATATACCGGAGGCATGAGCGTATATAAATCACAAGCAATTATATGCTAGAGTAAAATATACAGGAGCTCGTGACAACCAACGATAATTGTGACCACTTGGTGCAGGACTACAGGTTACTAAACAATATCAGTAATAAGTGTACATATTTAATGAAGCAATAATGACCCCAGGTTGAATACAAGCTTTATTTATACATGACAGACACATTCACTGTAGGAAGTATATTCAGTAATTGGTCAATGGTACATTTTTTCAGTAAGAAAATACTTATGAGTGTAAGCACACCACACAGTGTTTGGTATTAAGTGGCGTTGGCTAGAATTATTATGATAAGAGTACATATATCCACTTAGTAGTACCAGTGCCCTTGAGGCCAAGAAATTTAAATATTTCAATTTGACTCTCCAGGTAAAGTGTGATTAATGTAACAATAAATTATTAGTAGTACAATACAATCACACTTACCACGGTACAGAACAACCCAGATTAATAGTACCAGTTATATAGTGAGACTAGATAATAAATAATGGTTACAAGGCCATACTGATCAACAATAGATCTCACATGATATAGCTACCAAGGTTAGAGGAACAATTTTAAATGTGTGTGTTCACCCATGTTTTAATTAAACAATAAAAGTTAAATTTTAAATTCTTTTTTTGCCTCTACTCAAAAAGTCTGGGCATAGAGTGCTATTAGAGCATTATTCTTTCAGGGATCTTCAATCCCAATTGTTTGCTAAATTCATGTAAATTAATGCTAGCACCACTTCTCACATGAATGAATATGCAGAGATACTGACACAAAAAGTATCCAGAAAAATTTAAATAGGTGAGAAGTTTGCCTCAATAGTGCCCTTGTTATTTTGTGTGGGCCTTCTAGAGTATATTTACAATATATTCTGTGTATCATTCAATAAAACATAGACATTATTTTAGGTAAACAATAATATTTCTTTCCAATGGCATGGAGAGTCAACAAATACATTCTAATTAGTAGTGGAAATTCAACTCCTGGCCACCAGGAGGTGGCAAAGAACACCCCAGCAGAGCTGTTAAGTATCACTCCCACTTCCCATAAACCCCCATTCATTCTTAGCCTTGTACATCTGGGGGATGTGCGAAGTTGGTGTCTGAAGAAACTAAAGTATTTAATCCTTTAATGGGTACTTTTCCCTGCAAGCAAGGATTGGGGCAATGCTGTGTCCATGTAATCTTCTTTAGTAAGACTAATGGTGGCTATTAGCTGTTGGAGGTCAGTGAGGTAGCCCTTACTTTAACTCCAACAATGTATGCTAACCCCTATATAGAAAACCAGGGTTGGTTACTCTGCTTTTCTTGTATCTTCAGGTCCCTGTCAGTGGTCGGATGAGGCTCACAGACCTGGAGCTGCTGTTACTGCTCCACAGCAGAAGACCTGGAGGGATCCGCTGTTTTGGGATATTTTGCGTCTGAGCAGCTATCTGGTTTTCTGCCAGGGACAGGGATTTTGCCGCTTACATTGCCAGGCGATTCTACAGATAGCCCAAGCTATATGTGTGGGGACCAGGTGTCAGGGCGACATTATTATTCCCACCTATCCCTGCATGGTCTGTTGCTACAGACTTTGTGGTCCTTCTAATTGTAGGGGCTCAGAATTTCTTGGGTTTGTTTCTTATACCCTCTTTTACTACAAGGGAGTATATTTTAAGTGATCGGAATGTTTATGGCACAGTTATTTTGAGCTCCTGATAGTTACACTGGTTATGGCAATTTGTGCTCAGGCCTTTATGCCTGTTTTTCCCCTCCCTCTGCTAATCCCGATCGCAGCAGTGTGATCGCTATAAACACATAACAACTAGTGTACTCCACTAATCCTCTAAGGGGGTGTTTGTGTAAATAAACCTATTTTTCACTTTTATGCTCATGTTTTTAGACTAGCTTTAGTCTTGGAGAACCTCCATTGTTGGCAGATGCAATAACGCTGATATCTGATTCATACAGTGAGAGCTCTGCCGACTTGTCAGCCAGATGTGTGCTGCTTCATAACCCCTTTTAACGGTGATCGCATTGAGCGCCTTTACTTTGTCTCTATGCCCCTTCTCCTTCTCTTTTGAATTGCGGTGCAGGTTAGTTGTTTGGGGTCTCCTAACATTTGTAGGAGGTAGATGAGTTTTAGAAGGCTGCTGTGACACGTCTGTTGTGCTTGCACTTTTATATTTCTAGAAGTGTTATGGAAAATAGTGTGTTATCTTAGTATTTGCCGCCATCTGGTGGCAGTTCATTGTAAAGCCTGAGCTATCCTAATACTCTTGAAAGATCTATCAGCCCTGGTATATGATTAGGCAATCCAAGCAGCCTTACTCTGTGAATCAGCATAAAGGGTCTGCCCCTGATCCAGTCTTGGATCAGTTGGGGCAGGCTTCTTTCTTTCAACAGGCTTGGAGGGCTGTGGATTAGGCCTCCCAGGGAAACAGGATAGGATTCAAATCTTGTCCTTCCCGAGGCAGATTTCTCCGATCAAGTTTGTCTACAAGTAAGACAAAGAGAAAAGATTTCTTATCCTGTGTCAAGTTTTTCACTTCTCTGAAGTGATTGTCCCAATTCCTCTTGGCGGAACAGGGTCAATGATTCTATTCCAACCCATTCATAGTTCTCTAGACAGAAGGAACATTTCAACTCATAGATCTGAAGTGTCTCAAGTAATTTTTCACGGTTCCGTCCTGCAAATGGTCCGGTTTATCAGAAGACTATTCTCCTTTTAGTTCAGGAGGGTCATTTCCTGACTACCATCGACCTGAAGGTTGTGTTTCTTCATGTTCCTATTCTGGGGACATTTCCTTTTCTCCGGCTTGCCTTTTTGGATAAGCTCTTCTCTTTATGGAGGTTTTAGGGGCTTTTCTGGCAGTGGCCAGGTCTCAAGGGACTGAAGTGGTACCTTACCTGGGCAATATTTTGGTTCAGGCGCCATCTGTTCATTTGGCTAGATCCCTTACGGATTTTCTGTTGTGATCTCTTTTGGGTGGTATGTGTCTCTGGAAGAGAGTTCCTTGGTGCCACATACCAAGGTATGATTTTTGGGGACAATCATAGACTCGATCTCCATGTAGATTTTCTGACAGAGGTCAGAAAATTCAATCTTCTTGTTGCCTGTCTTTCTCTTCAGTCCTCTGTCCGTCCCTCATTAGCACTGTGTATGGCAGTCATTGGGCTAATGGTGGCTTCCATGGACATTATTTCTTTTGCTTATTTCCATCTACAGTTAGGCATGCTCAGACAATGGAACAGAGACCTTTCGGACCTCTATCAGAGGATAATCTTAGACATCCGGATGAGAGATTCCCTGTCCAGGTGGCTTTCTCAGGCCCATCTGTCCCAGGGCACATGCTTCCTGAGTCCATCTTGGGAAATTGTGACTACGGACGCAGCCTTTTGGGCTGGGGAGCAGTGTGGGTTTCCATTAAGAGCTCAGGGATTTTTGACTCAGAAGGAGTCTGTCCTTCCTATAAATATCCTAGAGTTGAGAGCATTCTTCAATGCTCTAAATAACTTGTACTCAACTGAGTTGGTCCGATTTATCATATTTCAATTGGTCAACTTTTCTTCAATGGCTTATATCATCCACCAGGGAGAAACACGGAGTTCCTTAGCAATGAAGGAGGTGACTCGCATTCTTCAGTGGGCGGAGTCTCACAATTGTCACTTTTCTGCGATCCACATCCCAGTGGTGGACATCTGGGAAGCGGATGATGTTGCCTAGTGGTTTAATTTGTGGCTTGAAACTCAAGGGTTGTTGGTTTGTATCCAGCTGCTGGCGCTGGATGTCCCTTTAGATCAGAAAATATTCTCCATGCTCATCCTCAGGTGGGGAATTTCGGAGTTGGATCTTAGGGAGTCTCGTCTACATGCCATACTTCCAAGATACGGTTCGAGATCAAGGGATCCGCAAGCGGTTCTAGTGGACGCTCTGGCGGATCCATGGGACTTCGGTTTAATCTACCTGTTTCCTTGGGTGATAGCTTTATCTGTATCAAACAGGATCAGGCCTCTGTGATTCTAATTGATCCAGTTTGGCCTTGCAGACTTGGTTTGCGGACCTAGTTAAAAGGTTGTCATTTTTCCAGTGAAACTTGCCTCTGAGTAAGGGCCTTCTACTTTAGAATCCTTCCTTCCTCCAAACCTAGATTCTCTGAGGCTGACTGCTTGGAGATTGAATGCCTAGTCTTGGCTAGACATGTTTTTTTCTGATAAACATGTTTTCTGGTAAACATTAGGGCCAGAAGTCCACTTCTCCTACTCTTTCTTTCTGGTTGAGGAGTGTGATTTTGTTCGCTTATGGCACAGCTGGACAACAGCCTCCTGAGGGTATTATGGCTCATTCCTCAAGGGCTGTCTCTTCTTCCTGGGCCTTTAAAAATGAGGCTTCTATGGAACAGGTCTGCAGGGCAACCACTTGATCCTCGTTGCATATTTGTTCCAAAAAATTTGATGTCTTCTGTCTCAACTGGGGCTTCTTTTGGGAGGAAAGTTTTTCAAGCGGTGGTGCCTTCTGTTTTGGTCTATCTGTCTTGTTCTCCCTCCCTTCCATTCTCTGTCCTCTAGCTTAGGTATTGGTTCCCACTAGTAATTAGAATGGATTTGTGGACTCTCCATGCCACTGGAAAGAAAACAAAATGTATGCTTACCTGATAAATTCTTTTCTTTGCTGCCATGGAGACTCCACGACCAGTCCTTATTTTTAACTTTTTAGCGGCTTTTTGATGTTTTTCTAAACCTCAGGCACCTCTATACCTTTGTGTCCTCTTCTCTTTCCATATTCCTTCGGCTGAATGACTGGGGGTTTATGTTAAGTGGAAGTGATACTTAACAGCTCTGCTGGGGTGTTCTTTGCCTCCTCCTGGTGGCCAGGAGTTGAATTCCCACTAGAAATTAGAATGTATTTGTGGACTCTTCATGCCAGGAAAGAAAATACTTTATCAGGTAAGCATACATTTTGTTTTGTTTTTTCATTTCAATTGGCAACTATTAGGCTAAATGCAGTGTGAAATTTCCAGTCCGGAGCTCAGCATATCTACAATATAATTTGATTTTAAAGGGACAGTAAAATCCAAATTAAACTTTAATGATTCAGATAGGGCATGCAATTTGAAACAACTTTCCAATTTACTTTTATCATCAAATTTGCTTTGTTCTCTTGGTATTCTTAGTTGAAAGCTTAAACCTAGGTAAGCCCATATGCAAATTGCTTAGCCCTTGAAGGCCGCCTCATATCTGAATGCAATTGACAGTTTTTCACAGCTAGAGGGTATTAGTTCATGTGTGCCGTGTAGAAAATGTGCTCACGACCGTGGAGTTATTAAAGAGTCATCACTAATTGCCTGAAATGCAAGTCTATCAAAAGATCTGAGATAAGGAGGCTGTCTGCAGAAGCTTAGACACAAGGTAAAAAGTATATTAATATAACAGTGTTGGTTATGCAAACCTGGGGAATGGTAAATAAAGAGATTATCTTTTTAAATAGTATTTTTTTTTTGTTTACTGTCCCTTTAATATGAGGGTTTTATGGCTGTTGCTAATTGGCAGCTTGGCATCACTATTATTTTAGGGTCTTGCATCTTGATGTATATTTCTACATTAGACAAGGATCTAGGTGCTATAAATATAATCTGGTGATTTTGTTGGAAAAGCCTTAAATCTGTATTTGTGTTTACATAAGCAAGTTAGATTTTGTAGGATCCGAGTTTGTTTGTATAAAACAAACAGACCTTGGACTCTAGTTATGAAGGTCTGGCGGACCTGATCCGACACTGCGGATCAGGTCCGCCAGACCTTGCTGAATACGGCGAGAAATACGCTCGCCGTATTCAGCATTGCACCAGCAGCTCACAAGAGCTGCTGGTGCAATGCCGCCCCCTGCAGACTCGCGGCCAATAGGCCGCCAGCACGGGGGTGTCAATCAACCCGATCGTACTAGATCGGGTTGTATTGTGGCGATGTCTGTCCGCTTGCTCAGAGCAGGCGGACAGGTTATGGAGCAGCGGTCTTTGTGACCGCTGCTTCATAACTGCTGTTTCTGGCGAGCCTGCTCCATATGGAGCTTGATACATATGCCCCCTTGTCTCAGTCTCCCTGTCTATGCTGTATATGTAGCATATCTAGACTTTGGAAAAGCATTTGACATTGTCCCACACAACAAACTTACTCACAAAATATATTGCCTTGGGGTAGATGCTAAGATTGTTAAGTGGGTAGAATACTGGCTTAAAGGGACAATCTACACCATCATTTTTATTGTTTTAAGAGATAGATAAATCCCTTTATTACCCATTTCCTAGTCTTGCATAACCAACACAGTTAAATAAATACACTTTTTACCTCTGTGATTATCTTGTATCTAAGCCTCTGCAAACTGCCTTGAAGAACATTGAGAACTAAATTCAAACTCCATGGCGGAGCAATAGGTTTAAACACAGGCTTGATTCTGATTAAAGCCTGAACGTCTGGGACATCTGCCAGACGCTTGTGAAGTAAAATTGACAAAGCAGAAATCTGTCCCTTTAAGGAACTAGCTGATAATCCCTTCTCCAATCCTTCTTGGAGAAAGGACAAAATCTTAGGAATCCTAACCTTACTCCATGAGTAGCCCTTGGATTCGCACCAATAAAGATATTAACGACATATCTTATGGTAAATCTTTCTAGTGACAGGCTTGCGAGCCTGAATCAGAGTTAGACATGTGCGGTTCGTTTCGGATTTATTCGGAAATTCGGAAAATTCGGTAAATTCGGAGATTCGGATCGATTCGGATTTCCGAATTAAAATACTTCCGAATCTACCGAATTAATCCGAAATAGCTGCCGTATCTCCGAATAAATCTGAATTAGCTCGGTAAAATTCGGCATTTCCCCATAGGAAACAATGGGAGTTTCGGCTGAAAAAAAACTAACACCGCAGCCCCATTGTTTCCTATGGGGAAACACTAAGTCTGCACCTAACACCCTAACATGTACCCCGAGTCTCTAAACACCCCTAATCTAACACTTATTAACCCCTAATCTGCCGCCCCCGCTATCGCTGACACCTGCATTATTTTATTAACCCCTAATCTGCCGACCGAATATCGCCGCCACCTACATTATAGCTATTAACCCCTAATCTGCTGTCCCTAACACCGCCGACCCCTACATTATAGTTATTAACCCCTAATCTGCCCCCCCCAACGTCGCCGCAATCTAACTACAAGTATTAACCCCTAATCTGCCGACCCGATATCGCCGCCGCCTACATTATAGCTATTAACCCCTAATCTGGTGTCCCTAACACCGCCGACCCCTACATTATAGTTATTAACCCCTAATCTGCCCCCCCAACGTCGCCGCAATCTAACTACAAGTATTAACCCCTAATCTTCCGACCCGATATCGCCGCCGCCTACATTATAGCTATTAACCCCTAATCTGGTGTCCCTAACACCGCCGACCCCTACATTATAGTTATTAACCCCTAATCTGCCCCCCCCAACGTCGCCACAATCTAACTACAAGTATTAACCCCTAATCTGCCGACCCGATATCGCCGCCGCCTACATTATAGCTATTAACCCCTAATCTGGTGTCCCTAACACCGCCGACCCCTACATTATAGTTATTAACCCCTAATCTGCCCCCCCAACGTCGCCGCAATCTAACTACAAGTATTAACCCCTAATCTGCCGACCGCAAATCGCCGCCACTATAATAAATGTATTAACCCCTAAACCGCCGCACTCCCGCCTTGCAAACACTATAATACATTTTATTAACCCCTAATCTGCCCTCCCTAACATCGCCGCCACCTACCTACAATTATTAACCCCTAATCTCCCGCCCCCAACGTCGCCGCTACTATAATAAGGTTATTAACCCCTAAACCTAAGTCTAACCCTAACACTAACACCCCCTAACTTAAATATAATTTAAATAAAACGAAATAAGTTTACTATAGTTAAATAAATGAATCCTATTTAAAACTAAAGACTTACCTGTAAAATAAACCCTAAGATAGCTGCAATATAACTAATAGTTATATTGTAGCTATTTTAGGATTTATTTTTATTTTACAGGCAACTTTGTATTTATTTTAACTAGGTACAATAGTTATTAAATAGTTAATAACTATTTAATAACTACCTAGCTAAAATAAATACAAATTTACCTGTAAAATAAATCCTAACCTAAGTTACAATTACACCTAACACTACACTATCATTTAATTAATTAAATAAATGAATCATATTTAAAACTAAATACTTACCTGTAAAATAAACCCTAATATAGCTGCAATATAACTAATAGTTACATTGTAGCTATTTTAGCATTTATATTTATTTTACAGGCAACTTTGTATTTATTTTAACTAGGTACAATAGCTATTAAATAGTTATTGACTAATTAATAGCTACCTAGTTAAAATAATTACAAAATTACCTGTAAAATAAATCCTAACCTAAGTTACAATTAAACCTAACACTACACTATCATTAAATAAATTAACTACAAGTACCTACAATTATCTACAATTAAATAAACTAAAGTACAAAAACCCCCCACTAAATTACAAAAAAAAAACCACTAAATTACAAAAAATAAAAAAATATTACAAGAATTTTAAACTAATTACACCTAATCTAAGCCCCCTAATAAAATAACAAAGCCCCCCAAAATAAAAAAAATGCCCTACCCTATACTAAATTACAAAATTTAACAGCTCTATTACCTTACCAGCCCTGAACAGGGCCCTTTGCGGGGCATGCCCCAAAGAAAACAGCTCTTTTGCCTGTAAAAAAAAAACCACAATCCCCCCCCCCCACATTACAACCCACCACCCACATACCCCTACTCTAACCCAAACCCCCCTTAAATAAACCTAACACTACCCCCCTGAAGATCTCCCTACCTTGAGTCGTGTTCACCCAGCCGGGCCGAAGTCTTCATCCGATGGGGCAGAAGAGGACATCCAGACCGGCAGAAGTCTTCATCCAAGCGGGGCAAGAAGAGGTCTTCCATCCATCATACAAGTACCAAAATACAAACAAACACTAAATTACCAAAAATAATAAAATATTACAATAATTTTAAACAAATTACACCTAATCTAAGCCCCCTACTAGCTATTAATATAGCTACAATATAACTAATAGTTACATTGTGGCTATTTTAGGATTTATATTTATTTTACAGGCAACTTTGTATTTATTTTAACTAGGTACAATAGTTATTAAATAGTTAATAACTATTTAATAACTACCTAGCTAAAATAAATACAAATTTACCTGTAAAATAAATCCTAACCTAAGTTACAATTACACCTAACACTGCACTGTCATTAAATTAACTAAATAAATGAATCCTATATAAAACTAAAGACTTACCTGTAAAATAAACCCTAATATAGCTACAATATAACTAATAGTTACATTGTAGCTATTTTAGCATTTGTATTTATTTTACAGGCAACTTTGTATTTATTTTAACTAGGTACAATAGCTATTAAATAGATATTTACTGTTTAATAGCTACCTAGTTAAAATAATTACAAAATTACCTGTAAAATAAATCCTAACCTAAGTTACAATTAAACCTAACACTACACTATCATTAAATAAATTAACTACAAGTACCTACAATTAAATACAATGAAATAAACTAAACTAAAGTACAAAAAACCAAACACTAAATTACAAAAAATAAAAAAATAAAAAAATTACAAGAATTTTAAACTAATTACACCTAATCTAAGCCCCCTAATAAAATAACAAAGCCCCCCAAAATAAAAAAATGCCCTACCCTATACTAAATTACAAAAGTAATCAGCTCTATTACCTTACCAGACCTTAAAAGGGCCTTTTGCGGGGGCATGCCCCAAAGAAAACAGCTCTTTTGCCTGTAAAAAAAACACAATACCCCCCCCCACATTACAACCCACCACCCACATACCCCTACTCTAACCCAAACCCCCCTTAAATAAACCTAACACTACCCCCCTGAAGATCTCTCTACCTTGTCTTCACCCAGCGGGCCGAAGTCTTCATCCGATAGGGCAGAAGAGGACATCCAGACCGGCAGAAGTCTTCATCCAAGCGGGGCAAGAAGAGGTCTTCCATCCATCAGAAGTCTTGATCCAGGCGGCATCTTCTCTGTTCATCCATCCGGAGCGGCAGCATCCTGAAGACATCCCACGCAGAGCATCCTCTTCTTTCTTGATCCGACGACTAAGTGACTGTACCTTTAAGTGACGTCATCCAAGATGGCGTCCCTTGAATTCCGATTGGCTGATAGGATTCTATCAGCCAATCGGAATTAAGGTAGGAAAAATCTGATTGGCTGATTCAATCAGCCAATCAGATTCAAGTTCAATCCGATTGGCTGATCCAATCAGCCAATCAGATTGACCTCACATTCTATTGGCTGTTCCGATCAGCCAATAGAATGCGAGGTCAATCTGATTCGCTAATTCGATCAGCCAATCAGATTGAACTTGAATCTGATTGGCTGATTGAATCAGCCAATCAGATTTTTTCTACCTTAATTCCGATTGGCTGATAGAATCCTATCAGCCAATCGGAATTCATGGGACGCCATCTTGGATGACGTCACTTAAAGGTACAGTCACTTAGTCGTCGGATCAAGAAAGAAGAGGATGCTCTGCGTGGGATGTCTTCAGGATGCTGCCGCTCCGCTCCGGATGGATGAACAGAGAAGATGCCGCCTGGATCAAGACTTCTGATGGATGGAAGACCTCTTCTTGCCCCGCTTGGATGAAGACTTCTGCCGGTCTGGATGTCCTCTTCTGCCCGATCGGATGAAGACTTCGGCCCGCTGGGTGAAGACACGGTAGGGAGATCTCCAGGGGGGTAGTGTTAGGTTTATTTAAGGGGGGTTTGGGTTAGAGTAGGGGTATGTAGGTGGTGGGTTGTAATGTGGGGGGGGGGGTATTGTGGTTTTTTTTACAGGCAAAAGAGCTGTTTTCTATGGGGCATGCCCCCGCAAAAGGCCATTTTAAGGGCTGGTAAGGTAATAGAGCTGATTACTTTTGTAATTTAGTATAGGGTAGGGCATTTTTTTATTTTGGGGGGCTTTGTTATTTTATTAGGGGGCTTAGATTAGGTGTAATTAGTTTAAAATTCTTGTAATTTGTTTTATTTTTTATAATTTAGTGTTTGTTTTTTTGTACTTTAGTTTAGTTTATTTCATTGTATTTAATTGTAGGTACTTGTAGTTTAATTTATTTAATAATAGTGTAGTGTTAGGTTTAATTGTAACTAAGGTTAGGATTTATTTTACAGGTAATTTTGTAATTATTTTAACTAGGTAGCTATTAAACAGTAAATATCTATTTAATAGCTATTGAACCTAGTTAAAATAAATACAAAGTTGCCTGTACAATAAATATAAATGCTAAAATAGCTACAATGTAACTATTAGTTATATTGTAGCTATATTAGGGTTTATTTTACAGGTAAGTCTTTAGTTTTATATAGGATTCATTTATTTAGTTAATTTAATGACAGTGTAGTGTTAGGTGTAATTGTAACTTAGGTTAGGATTTATTTTACAGATAAATTTGTATTTATTTTAGCTAGGTAGTTATTAAATAGTTATTAACTATTTAATAGCTATTGTACCTAGTTAAAATAAATGCAAAGTTGCCTGTAAAATAAATATAAATCCTAAAATAGCTACAATGTAACTATTAGTTATATTGTAGCTATATTAATAGCTAGTAGGGGGCTTAGATTAGGTGTAATTAGTTTAAAATTATTGTAATATTTTATTATTTTTGGTAATTTAGTGTTTGTTTGTACTTTTCTGATGGATGGAAGACCTCTTCTTGCCCCGCTTGGATGAAGACTTCTGCTGGTCTGGATGTCCTCTTCTGCCCCATCGGATGAAGACTTCGGCCCGGCTTGGTGAACACGACTCAAGGTAGGGAGATCTTCAGGGGGGTAGTGTTAGGTTTATTTAAGGGGGGTTTGGGTTAGAGTAGGGGTATGTGGGTGTTGGGTTGTAATGTGGGGGGGTATTGTGTTTTTTTTTTACAGGCAAAAGAGCTGTTTTCTTTGGGGCATGCCCCCGCAAAAGGCCCTTCTAAGGGCTGGTAAGGTAATAGAGCTGTTAACTTTTGTAATTTAGTATAGGGTAGGGCATTTTTTTTTATTTTGGGGGGCTTTGTTATTTTATTAGGGGGCTTAGATTAGGTGTAATTAGTTTAAAATTCTTGTAATATTTTTTTATTTTTTGTAATTTAGTGTTTTGTTTTTTTTGTAATTTAGTGGGGGGGTTTTGTACTTTAGTTTATTTAATTGTAGATAATTGTAGGTACTTGTAGTTAATTTATTTAATGATAGTGTAGTGTTTAATTGTAACTTAGGTTAGGATTTATTTTACAGGTAATTTTGTAATTATTTTAACTAGGTAGCTATTAATTAGTCAATAACTATTTAATAGCTATTGTACCTAGTTAAAATAAATACAAAGTTGCCTGTAAAATAAATATAAATGCTAAAATAGCTACAATGTAACTATTAGTTATATTGCAGCTATATTAGGGTTTATTTTACAGGTAAGTATTTAGTTTTAAATATGATTCAGTTATTTAATTAATTTAATGATAGTGTAGCGTTAGGTGTAATTGTAACTTAGGTTATGATTTATTTTACAGGTAAATTTGTATTTATTTTAGCTAGGTAGTTATTAAATAGTTATTAACTATTTAATAACTATTGTACCTAGTTAAAATAAATACAAAGTTGCCTGTAAAATAAAAATAAATCCTAAAATAGCTACAATGTAACTATTAGTTATATTGCAGCTATCTTAGGGTTTATTTTACAGGTAAGTCTTTAGTTTTAAATAGGATTCATTTATTTAACTATAGTAAACTTATTTCGTTTTATTTAAATTATATTTAAGTTAGGGGGTGTTAGTGTTAGGGTTAGACTTAGGTTTAGGGGTTAATAACCTTATTATAGTAGCGGCGACGTTGGGGACGGGAGATTAGGGGTTAATAATTGTAGGTAGGTGGCGGCGATGTTAGGGAGGGCAGATTAGGGGTTAATAAAATGTATTATAGTGTTTGCGAGGCGGGAGTGTGGCGGTTTAGGGGTTAATACATTTATTATAGTGGCGGCGATTTGCGGTCGGCAGATTAGGGGTTAATACTTGTAGTTAGATTGCTGCGACGTTGGGGGGGGCAGATTAGGGGTTAATAACTATAATGTAGGAGTCGGCGGTGTTAGGGTCACCAGATTAGGGGTTAATAGCTATAATGTAGGCGGCGATATCGGGTCGGCAGATTAGGGGTTAATACTTGTAGTTAGATTGCAGCGACGTTGGGGGGGCAGATTAGGGGTTAATAACTATAATGTAGGGGTCGGCGGTGTTAGGGACAGTAGATTAGGGGTTAATAGCTATAATGTAGGCGGCGGCGATATCGGGTCGGCAGATTAGGGGTTAATACTTGTAGTTAGATTGCGGCGACGTTGGGGGGGCAGATTAGGGGTTAATAACTATAATGTAGGAGTCGGCGGTGTTAGGGACACCAGATTAGGGGTTAATAGCTATAATGTAGGCGGCGGCGATATTGGGTCGGCAGATTAGGGGTTAATACTTGTAGTTAGATTGCGGCGACGTTGGGGGGGCAGATTAGGGGTTAATAACTATAATGTAGGGGTCGGCGGTGTTAGGGACAGCAGATTAGGGGTTAATAGCTATAATGTAGGCGGCGATATCGGGTCGGCAGATTAGGGGTTAATACTTGTAGTTAGATTGCGGCGACGTTGGGGGGGGCAGATTAGGGGTTAATAACTATAACGTAGGGGTCGGCGGTGTTTGGGACAGCAGATTAGGGGTTAATATCTATAATGTAGGTTGCGGCGATATCCGATCGGCAGATTAGGGGTTAAATAATGTTATTATAGGGTTTGCGATGTGGGGGGGCCTTGGTTTAGTGGTTCATAGGTAGTTTATGGGTGTTAGTGACTTAGTGTACTAAAACATACCGAATTTTGGAACCGAATAGAACCGAATTCAGCCGAATCCGAATAAATCCGAAACAAATTTATTCGGATCCGAATAAATCCGAAACGAATTTATTCAAATTTTGCCGAATCCGATCCGAAATTTGAAAAGTTCGAATCGATCCGAACCGAAAACGAACCGAATTTTTTAGCCGTGCACATGTCTAGAGTATCAATGACCGACTCAGAGAATCCCCGCTTAGATAAAATCAAGCGTTCAATCTCCAGGCAGTCAGCTGCAAAGAAGTTAGATTTGGATGTTGGAACGGACCTTTAATGAGAAGGTCCTGTCTCAATGGCAGTTTCCACGGTGGCTGAGACGACATGTCCACTAGATCTGCATACCAGGTCCTGCGTGGCCATGCAGGCGCAATTAGAATTACTGAAGCCCTCTCCTGTTTGATTCTTGCAATCACACAAGGCAGGAGAGGAAATGGTGGAAACACAAGCCAGGTTGAACGACCAAGGTACTGCTAGAGCATCTATCAGTACCGCCTGGAGATCCCTTAACCTGGACCCGTAATGTGGAAGTTTGACATTCTGTCGAGATGCCATCAGATCCAATTCCGGTGTGCCCCATTGATGAATCAAAGTTGCAAACACCTCCGGATGGAGTTCCCACCCCCCGGATGAAAAGTCTGACGACTTAGAAAATCCGCTTCCCAGTTCTCTACTCCTGGGATATAGATCGCTGATAGATGGCAAGAGTGAGTCTCCGCCCATCGGATTTTCTTTGATACCTCTATCATCGCTAGAGAACTCCTTGTTCCCCCCGATGATTGATATATGCCACAGTTGTGATATTGTCCGACTGGAATCTTATGAATTTGGCCAAAGCCAACTGAGGCCACGCCTGAAGTGCGTTGAATTTTGCTCTCAGTTCCAGAATATTGATTGGCAGTTGAGACTCCACCTGAGTCCACACACCCTGAGCCTTCAGGGAATCCCAGACTGCACCCCAGCCCAGGAGGCTGACGTCCGTCATCACTATTACCCAAGATGGCCTGCGGAAGCACATCTCCTGGGACAGATAATCTTGTGACAACCACCACAGAAGAGAGTCTCTGGTCTCTTGATCCAGATTTATCTGAGGAGATAAATTCGCATAATCCCCATTCCACTGTCTGAGCATGCACAGCTGCAGTGGCCTGAGATGAAAGTGAGCAAACGGATGATGTCCATTGCCGCTACCATTAATCCAATGACTTCCATACACTGAGCCACTGATGGCTGAGGAATGGACTGAAGTGCTCGGCAAGTATTTAGGATTTTTGATTTTCTCACCTCCGTACCAAGTCTATCAGAGTTCCCAAGAATGAAACTCTTGTTTGTGGCACTAGTGAACTCTTTTTTACATTCACTTTCCAACCGTGAGTTCTTAGAAATGACAACACGATATCCGTGAGAG
Organism: Bombina bombina; assembly: GCF_027579735.1. Taxonomy (NCBI): domain Eukaryota; kingdom Metazoa; phylum Chordata; class Amphibia; order Anura; family Bombinatoridae; genus Bombina; species Bombina bombina. The sequence continues at coordinate 140,307,915 of NC_069502.1, read as the reverse complement.
ATTTGGTCAGATGATAAGTCGACGCCTGGATTAAAATATCGTCCACATAGGGTGCCACCGCTATGCCCCGCGGCCTGAGAACCGCTAGAAGGGACCCTAGGACCTTTGTGAAGATTCTGGGAGCTGTGGCCAAACCGAAAGAAAGAGCAACAAACTGATAATGTTTGTCCTGAAAGGCAAATCTTAGAAACTGATGATAATCCTTGTGGATAGGAATGTGAAGATACGCATCCTTCAGGTCCACAGTGGTCATGTATTGACCCTCCTGGATCATTGGCAAAATTGTACGAATGGTTTCCATCTTGAACGATGGGACTCTGAGAAATTTGTTTAGACATTTGAGATCTAAGATTGGTCTGAAGGTTCCTTCTTTTTTGGGAACCACGAAAAGATTTGAGTAGAACCCCTGACCCTGTTCCAGCTTTGGAACTGGGCAAATTACACCCATTGTATAGAGGTCTTTTACACAGCGTAAGAACGCCTCTCTTTTTGTCTGATCTACAGACAAACGTGAAAGGTGAAATCTCCCCCTTGGGAGAAAATCCTTGAATTCCAGCTGGTACCCCTGGGTCACAATTTCCAATGCCCAGGGATCCTGTACATCCCTTGCCCAAGCCTGAGCAAAGAAAGAGAGTCTGTCACCTACTAGATCCGGTCCCGGATCGAGGGCTGCCCCTTCATGCTGTCTTGGTAGCAGCAGCGGGCTACTTGGCTTGTTTACCTTTATTCCAGGCCTGGTTAGGTCTCCAGACCGACTTGGATTGAGCAAAGTTCCCTTCCTGCTTAGTGGAGGAAGAGGAAGCAGAGGGTACTCCTTTAAAATTTTGAAAGGAACGAAAATTATTCCCCTCATCTTGAGAGACTTGTCCTGAGGTAGGGCGTGACCCTTACCTCCAGTAATGTCAGAGATGATTTCCTTCAGCTCAGGCCTGAATAGGGTCTTACCCTTGAAGGGAATAGCTAAAAGCTTAGATTTAGATGATACGTCAGCAGACCACGATTTTAGCCATAACACTCTGCGCGCCAGGATGGCAAAGCCTGCGTTTTTCGCCGCTAATTTTGCAATTTGAAAAGCAGCATCAGTAATAAATGAATTGGCTAGTTTAAGAGCCTTTATTCTGTCTAAAATGTCCTCTAAAGGCGTCTCTACCTTCAGGGACTCCTCCAGGGCTTCAAACCAAAAAGCAGCTGCAGTAGTTACTGGAACAATGCAGGCTGTAGGTTGTAAGAGAAACCCCTTGTGAACAAATAGCTTCTTTAGAAGGTCCTCTAATTTTTTTATCCATAGGGTCTTTAAAAGCACAACTGTCCTCAATAGGTATAGTTGTACGCTTAGCTAGAGTAGATATAGATCCCTCCACCTTAGGGACCAATTGCCAGGAGTCCCGTATGGTGTCAGATATAGGGAACATTTTCTTAAAGTTAGGAGGGGGAGAAATGGTATACCTGTTCTGTCCCATTCCCTTTTAACAATTTCCGAAATTCTCTTAGGAACCAGAAAAACATCTGTGTAAGTAGGGACCTCTAGATACTTGTCCATCTTACACAATTTTTCTGGGGGTATTGTGATAGGGTCACAATCATCCAGAGTCGCCAAAACCTCCCTGAGCAACAAGCGTAGGTGTTCAAGGTTAAATTTAAAGGATGTGACATCCGAATCTGTCTGAGGTAATACATTTCCTGATTCTGAAAGTTCTCCCTCCGACAGTAATTCCCTGACCCCTAAATCAGAGCACTGAGAGGGTACATCGGAAATGGCCAATAAGGCATCAGAGGGTACAGTATCTACATTAATACCTGGCCTACTGTGTTTACCCTGCAAAACTGGCAGTTTAGATAATACCTCTGTAAGGGTAGTTGACATAACTGCAGCCATATCTTGCAGAGTAAAAGAATTAGACACACTAGAAGTACTTGGCGTCGCTTGAGTGGGCGTTAAAAGTTGTGACACATGGGGAGAATTAGATGGCATATCCTGATTCTCTTCAGACTGAGAATCATCCTTAGACACACTTTCTTTATTTAAAAAAATGTTCTTTACAGTGTAAGGCCCTTTCAGTACAAGAAGTACACAATGTAAGAGGGGGTTCCACAATGGCTTCTAAACACATAGAACACTGACTCTCTTCAATGTCAGACATGTTGAACAGACTAATAATAACAATACCAGTCGTTAAACCCTTTAATATATTTGAAAAAACTAATTTATCAAAAACGGGTACTGCGCCTTTAAGTAATAAAAAACGTACACTTTTTTTTCAAAATTGCTCAATACGTTATATAACTGCTCAGTTTTAACAGTATAGGTCCTAAAGTGCAATCGAATATTGCACCACAAGTAATCAGGACAATCAAACCTCTATTTTAGGTTAATGTAAGCACAAAACGTTATGGAGACAAAAGTTTTCTAAAAATTGCCCCTGCACCTCGCCACAGCTCTGCTGTGGCGCCTACCTGCCCTCAATTAGTAAACCAACGATCCGGTATCACTTCTGTACTTGTCCTCCAAATCTGGGCCCAACCGGAGCTGATGGCTGCTGTTTTCAGAAAGAACTAACTGCGCACTAGAAGCGCCAAAAAGAGGCTCCGCCCATCATGGACGACGTCCTGCCTGCCTCAGTAACCGCATGGGAAGTGGTTTTAGCACAGCCATGAGGGATATCAAAGTGAAACACGCAAACAAACATAGCCATGTGAAACCCCAGCATCGCAAACATTACCAGCCATGAACTGTTTTATATAAAAAATAAACGTTAGGCTGCCCCAGTGTCTAATAATCAGCCCTGAATTTTCTTTGCATCATGACAAAGTTAAACTCCATAGGTTTTCAGTACCACCCTGTTACACATAGGTCTACTGCTTACCCCTTCCCAACTTGGGAAACATGTCAGCCAATTCTGATATACTATAGTCTCTTCAGAATAAATGATTGCACATACCTCAATGCTGCTTGTAGCATGAAAACGTTCCCCACACTGAAGATGTCTCCTGTACTCCTCAGCAACTCTGTGGGAACCGACATGGATCTTAGTGACATCTGCTAAGATCATCAACCTCATGGCAGTAATCTTCTTCTATCTCCTGCCTGAGGAAAAATAGTACTCCCTGGTACCATTTAAAATAAAACACTTCTTGATTGAAGGACTAAAAAACTATTATTCTATCACCACTTTCACTTTACCCTTCCTATTACTAGCATAGGCAAAGAGAATGACTGGGGGGTGGAGTCAAGGGAGGAGCTATATAGACAGCTCTGCTGTGGTGCTCTTTACCACTTCCTGTTAGCAGGAGGATAATATCCCACAAGTAAGGATTAATCCGTGGACTCGTCGTATCTTGTAGAAGAAATTAAACTGAAAAAAATAAAATAAAAACATTACTGTCTCTTTAAATTTTGAAACGTAACCGTTTTATTTTGATGTGCAGACATTGTTAAATAGTTACACCACTAATATAGGACAGAGCTACACCTCAGCTTAATTTACTGCTGAGGTGCCTACCTGCCCCTTTTGACACCGGAACTCAGCAGTAGAAGTTATTTAACGGACCGCTTCCTATAGAGTCTGTCCGGTCCTAACATGTATGTTAACACTCTTGGGACTTATATTACAACCCTCTCTTATAACCGAAGGGCTGAGACAGTAAAGCGCAACCCCAAATTTGCGCCACACACCTAGCTCCGCCCATCGTGGGCAGCTTAATAGTAATCTCCCGGTGGGCATCTTTTATGTTAAAGAGAAGCCACCGGCAGTATGTGAAAAAGACCCTCATACTGTGTCTAAGTGCTGAGACCGTAAAGTGCACCTCAAATTGGTGCTACATATAGCTCCGCCTATCGTGGGCATTTTGAAAGCAATCTCCCGGTCGGCCTTCTATGCTAAAGTGAAGCCACCGGGAGTAGCGAAAGGCCCCTCATACTGAGCTTATCTAAGTGCTGGGACCGTGGAGCGCAACTCAAAATGGTGCTAAACATAACTCCGCTCATCGTGGACGTTCTGAAAGCAATCTCCCGGTCTGCATTTTATTTTAAGATTAAGCCACCAGTAGTAGAAAAAGGCCCTCATGCTGAGATTATCTAAGTGCTGGGCCCGTGGAGTGCAACTAAATTAGTGCTGAACATAACTCCGCCCATGGTGGGCGTTTTGAAAGTAATCTCCTGGTCGGCATTTTAAAGTTAAGCCACCGGTGGTAGTAGGAAAAGGCCCCTCATACTGAGATTATCTAAGTGCTGGGACCGTGTAGCGCATTTTAAAATCAATCTCCCAGACGGCAATTTATTTTAAAGTTAAGCTACCGGGAGTAATGAAAAGTCACTTCCTACTGAGCCTATTTCTTCTCTTCAGACCCTGTGACATTGTAACATACTCCTAATCTTTCTTAGCCCCAGTGCCTAGAAAGTGCTGTCGTTAAGTCCCCTCCTTTTATCAATAGGAGGCAATTGTCCCAATAATAATGTGCTCCACTTCCTATGAGTTGCTCTTTTCCCAGAATAAAAATCAGCACTTACCTTTAAAATCTGCCCCGACAGCAGGGCAGCTCAGCAGGTTTGCGAGGTCCTCTCCCTCACATAGCCCTGTGGAAAAAGGATAAAGCCTGAGTAATCTTGTTTAGGCTATCAGGGTTAGGGCAGCATGACTGTATGGGAGGCACAGTGAGAATTATGTCCCACAAGTTCCCATTGCTCTAAAGCCACCAAAGCTCTACTGAAGAGTCTGATATGGACTACGGCTACACCCTAGAACAAAGCAGCACAATATTGCACTACTTTAAAAATAATAAACTCGTGATTGAAGAATCTATACTAACACCTCACTTTACCACTTCCTATCACTAACGTAGGCAAAGAGAATGACTGGAATGGGAGGAAAGGGAGGAGCTATTTAACAGCTCTGCTGTGGTGCTCTTTGCCTCCTCCTGCTGACCAGGAGGTGAATATCCCATTAGTAATTAAGATGATCCGTGGACTCATCGTGTCTTAAAAAAGAAATGGTAGGTGCACAAACAGGTCATACTCACAGGATTTCAGTTTTAAATCAGCCTTTTATTAAAACCATCACAAGGGTATCTTCAGATTTTATTAACATATAGCTCAATGCGTTTCGGCAAAACAAGCCTTTCTCAAGAGCATTAAATCAATATATGTCAAAGCAAGTTGGATTCTGAACCAAAAATTGTCTGGCTTCTTAGCTTAGATGCCTTCTTTTTCAAATAAAGATAGCAAGAGAACGAAGAAAAATTGATAATAGGAGTAAATTAGAAAGTTGCTTAAAATTGCATGCTCTGTCTGAATCACAAAATAAAAAAATTGGGTCCCTTTAAGCTATATGGTTGTTTTATACTGAATCCCCTCTGGCAGTAGGGGAGTTCAGTGTTTTCAATAATTGGTGTTAAAGAGGAATGACTAGATGATATATGGGTGCTGGTTGCTATTATTTTATCCCACTCAGACATTATTTCCGCTGATATTAGGTATTTATTTAAATTCTTAGTTTTTTTTTGTGAAGTCCATGCGATAGAGCTGATGTTGTTTAGTTTGAAGATTTGTCTGTCTAAGTATACCCAGACTTTATGATTAGTGTCATGGGCCCATTCTACAATATGTTGTAATGTGACTTATCTTCTATAGGCTATGAGATTTGGTACTCCCAACCCTCCTCTATCTCTTGGCAAATACATGCACCTAGATTTAGAGTTTTGCGTTAGCGGTCAAAAGCAGCGTTAAGGGGTCCTAACGCTGCTTTTTACCGCCCGCTGGTATTTAGAGTCAGGCAGGAAAGGGTCTAACGCTCACTTCCTCACCGCGACTCCAGGCTACCGCAGATCCCCTTATGCCAATTGCGTATCCTATCTTTTCAATGGGATCTGCCTAACGCCGGTATTTGGAGTCTTGGGAGAAGTGAGCAGTAGAGCCTCTACCGACAAGACTCCTACCGACAAAAAAAGTCAGTAGTTAAGAGCTTTATGGGCTAACACGTGAATATAAAGCTCTTAACTACTGTGCTACAAAATACACTAACACCCATAAACTACCTATGTACCCCTAAACCGAGGCCCCCCACATCGCCGCCACTATAATAACATTTTTTAACCCCTAATCTGCCGACCGGACACCGCTGCCACCTACATTATACCTATAAACCCCTAATCTGCTGCCCCTAACATCGCCGACCCCTATATTATATTTATTAACCCTTAATCTGCCCCCCCCAACGTCGCCGCTACCCAACTACACTTATTAACCCCTAATCTGCCGACCGGGCCTCGCCGCCACTATAATAAATGTATTAACCCCTAAACCGCTGCACTGCCACCTCGCAAACACTAGAATAAATGTTATTAACCCCTAATCTGCCCTCCCTAACATCGCCGCCACCTACCTACAATTATTAACCGCTAATCTCCCGCCCGCACCGTCGCCGCTACTATAATAAAGTTATTAACCCCTAAACCTAACCCTAACACCCCCCTAACATAAATATAATTTAAATGAAATTAATTAATATTCCTAAAATTAAATAAATGAATCCTATTTAAAACTAAATACTTACCTATAAAATAAACCCTAATATAGCTACAATATAATTAATAATTACATTGTAGCTATTTTAGGATTTATATTTATTTTACAGGCAACTTTGTATTTATTTTAACTAGGTACAATAGCTATTAAATAGTTAATAACTATTTAATAGCTACCTAGTTAAAATAAGTACAAAATTACCTGTAAAATAAATCCTAACCTAAGTAACAAATACAACTAACACTACACTATTATTAAACTAATTAAATAAATTACCTACAATTAGCTAAACTAAAATACAATAAAATAAACTATTCTATAATACAAAAAAACAAACACTAAATTACAAAAAAATAAAAAAGAATTACAAGAAGTTTAAACTAATTACACCTAATCTAAGCCCCCTAATAAAATAAAAAAGCCCCCCAAAATAAAAAATTCCCTACCCTATTCTAAAACTACCAAAGTAATCAGCTCTTTTACCAGCCCTTAAAAGAGCTTTTTGCGGGGCATTGCCCCAAAGTAATCAGCTCTTTTACCTGAAAATAAAAATACAATACCCCAGAGGGCGGAGCCAGGCTACTATACTGATCAGACACACATTTCTGAGGCTCCTAGGCCAAAAGTACTTTAAAAACATAAAAAGTTTATAGATAGTGGGATTTATAGCTGGCTTTTACTGGGGACCGATTGAGGACAACACTGGAATATACCCTGACAGGCACTGAGACCTGATTGAGGTATTGCAGAGGAAAAAGCCCTTCGTATCACAGCAGGAGAGTGTTATACCGCCGACGGAGCTCCGGAGGGTCGGGGCTCCGCTCCAGAGCTCATACAAAGTGTTCTCACAGTAATATCGATGTTACCGATACCTCAGCAGCTAAGAACACCAGCCTAACCTCTCCACAGTTAAGATTCCAGCTTGATGATACGGACCGGTCATTCCCGCCTCACAACAACCTCTACGGCAAGAAGAATCACAGTGTACAGGTACGAGTTAGCTCTTACAGTATAGAGCAGATTACATAGCCGCTTGAAAAGCCACAATAAACCTTGGCTTTATACTAAGGACTGTCCCCGGCAGGCTCTTTACACGCACCAAATAAAAACTTTTTCTCTCTCTCCCCCCTCACGGAAGGGAAGGCGCCATATTGCCTGGTTGGTGCGCATCAAAGTTAAAGTCACAGGTCTCCCTCAATCATCTGTAGCTGGGGTCATCCCTAATAGTGGACACATTGCTCTTTCTGTGACTAAAAAGTCACTGAGAGAAGTTGATGCTCCATATGTGTGAGACAGAGGTACAGTGGTTAGACTGAGTGGCGCATGTAAAATTCCTGAGACACTACTTGCACAAAATACTTATTGCATCATGGCGACTAACCCTAGAGATTTGCTTGCCACGCTGAAGTACCTGTTTGATTATCACACAGCAACACTTACAACAGAGATCCGGTCTGCATTTTCCCTTACCTTTCTAAAGGATTCTACAGCTGCAGCCGATACCTGTTTAGAAGTTCCTGCACTGTGCACCATGCAGATACATCCGTGCCATGCTGGTAAGAAGGGAGATGGCACTAAGAGATCCCCTCAACCCGGCCTTTTGACACTATATCAGCCAAGTACGAGGTCGCAGGCTCCTGGAGACTGGGGCAATGCAAACGGGCGGCATCAATTTGATAAGACCGCAAAAGGGCTTCAATACTATGCAATAGGATTCAAGGGTAAAAAAAAGCAGCAACCAACGAATACAGAGAAGCTGTACACTCACAGATGGAACTTAAGTAATTTGTTTACCCTGTACTATCACTCCCAATCAGGATGGTTTATGGATCTATTTGACAACCATACCGATAGAAGTCTTATCACAAGAGAAGACACGGGACTTCAAGCACTGCCATGGATGAGGCTGTGGCTGTGGGATCCTGGTGGTTAACTTCTACAGTCAGCCGCAGCTACTACAACACTGCCTTCGCAATGAGCTGGTGTCATAGACATTTGTCATATGCACGCCCGCCATGTTGGTCTCTTTTGACACCTCTGATACTCTATAAAGAACTGACTTTACAACTCCCCAGAATCGGAATGGGATAAAGTAACTTAGCATCTAATCTACAAGAGGACTTTGCTTAAAGTTTATTTAAGCTTGCTCATATTAGCACGCTAAGTGAAAATATATACATGTTTACTTTTTCTTCTTTTCTTTTTATTATTGCCTTGCAGTTTTGCATGAGATCAGTACACTAGACTCTTTGTTTCCTTATATAAATACGTGAATTTGTCTATTGCAACACGTTTTGTTGAATCGCTGATTTGACATACACAGTATGCCACTTGCTTTGTTGGAACTTCCCTATCAGAGTCTCTTTCAGGTCTGCAGATAAGTGTACTATCGTGCAAACACGGATAACTCCAGCGTGGGACCATTTAAATAACCATGCTGGGGACATGGAACAGTCTATAACACGGACTTATCTAACTCTTAATTTAACTGATTTTCCTGCCGATGGGCATAGGGCCCATGCCCTGGTGCAGGATCTCATAATGTACCATTGGCTTATACAAACTAATTCCGAAGGTCCAGCTATTTTCTGTGTTTCTATGTTGGATGTTTTCTGTGTCCCTATATATCCTTGTTGACAGTTACTGCGAAAGTCTAACCTCTTATTATTTACTTCATTAAGAGCTTAGAGAAAGTTTTTCTATGCACATGTAACTCTAGCTTTTTTTAAAGAATTCCCCCTTAAGCAAAAGTATAGCTAATTTATATATATACTTTTAACCCATATAATAGCCCACACAAATTGCGTGATTATGGAATCATACTTAACATTTATGTTGCTCCAATTATAAGATTTAATTGCTAGTTTACGCCACTAGAGGGGAGACTTGACTTGCTTACAAAGGCCAAATATATCTATATTTACCTTGCAAGACATTGATACAATTGCTGTGCTCCTTGCTATGTTTGGGCTACAATGACAGTAACAGATTAAGATATTTAACTCACTCAGAACCAGGCTGTTGTTTAACAAGGCTAATGAAGTTCCATTACCTATTTTTGTGAGTATATTTACTCTGTGCCTTTCAATATTCTTAATACAAGTAAAGACTTTAATTCTGTACTCTAAGTCTGCCCTATGGCTTTTTACAAGGTCTTTTCACTTATAAATTAGAGCTCTGTGTCTGGTAACACATTATTTTTATGAATATCAATTTGGCCTCGTTATTTATATAGTTGGCTAGCTGATATGACACTTTGAGTGTATTTCTGATTTAGAGGTGTCATCTAGCTATATAGTTTAGTTATCAGGTGTAAGCTATATTATATTACATGATATTAGAGGCTGTCAGTATTATTACTATTGAAGCTCAAATGCTCTGAAATGTCAACTAGTAATGCCTGAGTTTACATTCTACAGTGTCATCTTCAGCATTACTTATACTAAGAAACCATGTTTTTAAATGTTATACTTTAACTTAAAATAGCGCAGCCAATTTCTACAAACATTCTACAAGCCATGCTGTTTCACTTAATCTAATGTAATCTGTTTCCCACAATGCTCTAAAGGTTAACTATAAGAGACCCTCTGACCTTTTAGTGTGATAAGTGTATACCAGAACTAGTTCTTAGTTGATGTGTGCCATTTAATTGTGATAGACCTCTATACATATTTGAGTGAATCCTGATGGGTTTGAAATATGATCTTGCTATGCCATCTTTTATATCAATACACGGCTCCCATGGATTAACGGCTACACATAGTTATCCACATCTATAGATAATATTAACATAAGACCTCTTTAAGATTTCACTAGGATGCATTATCGTTTCTGCAGTTATACAGTTTATATTTTTACAGAACAGTTTTTATCTAGTTATTAAAAGTAGGTATGCTACGCAATTTCAAACTTATCTACACATTTATAAATTAAGCCTACTATGTATGTATATATTTTCCCAAGAACAAAACTGATAGTCCTTAATTGTTTCTGCCTGAGCTCCCATCAGCTTACTTAATTAGGTTAGTTGTTAATTTTCTCTCTCCTAGTAGGTTTCTATATTACTAGGCTCCGCCCCCCCCCCCTTCTAGACACAAATTCTATTTGTGTTATCCCCTTTTACGGGGACTGGAGAAGTCAGTTTCGTATCTAGATACACTTCTCCTTTTGGTGATCCTGCGGTTCGCCATACCTGATAAAGTATTTAAAACCTCACCTGATTAATACTGATACACTCGGTTCAAACCTATAAGACACCCATTAAATTGTCTGAACTGAATAGCTGGTCTTTAGTGTTTTATTCTTATTTCTCTTTGTTCATCTGTTCAATATTGGGGCTTCTCATCATCCTCTATGTGAAAATTGAAATCCTTATAGGAGATGATTCCTAAACTGACTTTATGAAGTCCCTAGATAGTTAAGTTAACTGATAGTACTGAAGTACTAGTTTGCCCCTGTGTTTACAGTCTGTTCACACTATTTAAAAATGAGGTTTATATTCTTATTCAAAATAATTAAAAATGAGGTTTATGCTGTAGATATTTCATTTCATGCTTGATATGCCTGATTTAAATGATCTGTGTTCCCATCAACAGCTATATTTACTATGTCAATACAACAATATATTGTTTGCATATATGTACATTTATTAGTCACCTGCGTTGTGACACCTGCTGTATTGCTTAATCCTCAATAAAAAGTTTAACTTGTAAAAAAAAAAATACAATACCCCCCCAACATTACAACCCACCACCCACATACCCCTACTCTAACCCACCCAAACCCCCCTTAAAAAAGCCTATCGCTAACCCCCTGAAGATCACCCTACCTTGAGTTGTATTCACTCAGCCGAGCCGAATTCTTCATCCAAGGTGCGCAGAGGAGGTCCTTGATCCGGTAGAAGTCTTCATCCAAGCGGCAAAGAAGAAGTCCTCCATCCGGTAGAAGTGTTCATCCAGGCGGTGTCTTCAATCTTCATCCATCTGGAGCGGAGCCATCTTCAATGGAGCCGACGCGGAGCCATCCTCTTCAACCGATGACTTCCCGACGAATGAAGGTTCCTTTAAGGGATGTCATCCAAGATGGCGTCCCTTCAATTCCGATTGGCTGATAGAATTCTATCAGCCAATCGGAATTGAAGGGACGCCATCTCGGATGACGTCCCTAAAAGGAACCTTCATTCCTCGGGAAGTCGTCGGTTGAAGAGGATGGCTCCGCGTCTGCTCCGTTGAAGATGGCTCCGCTCCGGATGAAGATTGAAGACGCCGTCTGGATGAACACTTCTACCGGATGGAGGACCTCTTCTTTGCCGCTTGGATGAAGACTTCTACCGGATCAAGGACCTCCTCTGCGCACCTTGGATGAAGAATTCGGCTCGGCTGAGTGAAGACGACTCAAGGTAGGATGATCTTCAGGGGGTTAGCGATAGGTTTTTTTAAGGGGGGTTTGGGTGGGTTAGAGTAGGGGTATGTGGGTGGTGGGTTGTAATGTTGGGGGGGTATTGTATTTTTATTTTCAGGTAAAAGAGCTGATTACTTTGGGGCAATGCCCCGCAAAAAGCCCTTTTAAGGGCTGGTAAAGGAGCTGATTACTTTGGTAGTTTATAATAGGGTAGGGAATTTTTTATTTTGGGGGCCTTTTTTATTTTATTAGGGGGCTTAGATTAGGTGTAATTAGTTTAAACTTCTTGTAATTCTTTTTTATGGTGTATTTGTAACTTAGGTTAGGATTTATTTTACAGGCAATTTTGTACTTATTTTAATTAGGTAGTTATTAAATAGTTATTAACTATTTAATAGCTATTGTACCTAGTTAAAATAAATACAAAGTTGCCTGTAAAATAAATATAAATCCTAAAATAGCTACAATGTAATTATTAATTATATTGTAGCTATATTAGGGTTTATTTTATAGGTAAGTATTTAGTTTTAAATAGGATTAATTTATTTAATTTTAGGAATATTATTTTGTTTCATTTAAATTATATTTATGTTAGGGGGGGTGTTAGGGTTAGAGTTAGGTTTAGGGGTTAATAACTTTATTATAGTAGCGGCAACGGTGCGGGCGGCAGATTAGGGGTTAATAATTTTAGGTAAGGTAGCGGCGACGTTGGGGGGGCAGATTAGGAGTTAATAAATATAATATAGGGGTCGGCGGTGTTAGGGGCAGCAGATTAGGGGTTCATATGGATAATATAGGTTGCGGTGGTGTCCGGAGTGGCAGATTAGGGGTTAATAATATAATGTAGGTGTCAGCGATAGCGGGGTGGCAGATTAGAGGTTAATAAGTGTAAGGTTAGGGGTGTTTAGACTCGGGGTTCATGTTAGGGTGTTAGGTGTAGACTTAGAGAGTGTTTCCCCATAGGAAACAATGGGGCTGCGTTAGGAGCTGAACGCTGCTTTTTTGCAGGTGTTAGGTTTTTTTTCAGCCCAAAGTGCCCCATTGTTTCCTATGGGGATATTGTGCACGAGCACGTTTTTCCAGCTTACCGCTACCGTAAGCAACGCTGGTATTGAGGGTTGAAGTGGAGCTAAATTAGGCTCAACGCACCCTTTTTTGAGCCTAACGCAGCCCCTCAGACAACTCTAAATACCAGCGTTGTTTGAAGGGTGCACTGGGAAAAAAAGCAGCGTTAGCTACGCGGGTTTTTACCGACAAAACTCTAAATCTAGCGGATAGTTCTTTTAGGGATTCTAGGTTTTATATCTGCCCATATAAATTGTTCAATCATTTTTTGTAGTTGGGTAAGATATCCTGTGGGAAGTGGTATTGGCAAAGCTTGTAGCGTATAAAGAATTTGTGGGAGGACATTCATTTTTATGACCCCAATTCTCCCTAACCAGGATAGTGGTTTGTTCTTCCATGAGGATAGGTCCCACGTTATATCATTTTTGAGTATCAAGTAGTTATGTTTCTGGAGTTCATGGAGAGATGAAGTTAAATAAATTCCCAGGTATTTTAATTTGTTTTGTGCAATTGTTATGTTGTGGTTATTTTTCAGTTGCTGTATGTGATGATCCTGCGTGTTAATATTTAGTAGTTCTGATTTAGACAAATTGAGTAGAAAATTTTATATTTTTCCATAACATCCTAGTTTCTCTAGTAATTCAGGAATGGAATTCTCTGTGTCTGTCAAAGTAAAGAGAATGTCATCTGCATAAAGTGCTTGTTTATATTCTGTGTCACCCACTTTTATTCCCTTAATTTTTTTGTTTTTTCTAATTTTTTGGGCCAGTACTTTGATGGATATAGCAAAGAGTAGAGGGGAGAGAGGACACCCCTGTCTGGTGCCATTGTGTATAGAGAGTCTGACAATGCGCCATTCACTCTTATTCTTGCGTTCGAGTTGGAATATAGAGCCATTGACAGATTTAAGAAAGCCTTTGGTACCCCCATCATTCAATCGCTCGGTGAAGAAAAGAACATCTAATCCTATCAAAGGCTTTCTCTGCATCGGTCGAAAGTAAGACCAGTGGAGTGCCTGTTGTCTTTGTATGATTTTTTAATTGTAATACTTTAGTGGTGTTGTCCCTTGCCTCTCTGCCAGGGACAAACCCCACTTGGTCATTAGATATCATGCTAGGTAAATGTTTGTTTAAGCAGTTTGCCAATACTTTTGCTAAAATCTTCATGTTTGTGTTTATAAAAAATATGGGTCTAAAATTTTCATGACATGTGGACATTTTACCTGGTTTGGGGATTACTGTGATGTGTGCCTCTAATAAATTATTTGATAATATGAATTCGTCTTTTAAATTGTTGAATAGTAAAAGCATATGGGGGGATAGAATGTCTTTACATTTTTTATAGTAGCAGGATGTGTATCCGTCCGGACCTGGGCTCTTACCTGTCGGGATGTCTAATTGCTTGGTACAATTCTTCTCTAGTTATTGGGGAGTCTAGATAATCCGCTGTCTTTACCCAAGACCGGAAGATCCAGGCCTTGAAGGTACAGTATGTATTAGTGTTGTCTCTAATTAGTTTTTCATCTACCCTTTCCTGAGTACTCTCTACTGTGTCATGTATGTTATATAGAGTTTTATAGTAGTTTCGAAAGGTTGAGGCGATTTGAGAGCTACTTTTCTTTCCTAAGATATGGAGGGTCCACAACGTCATTCAAATACTAGTGGGAATAACACTCATGGCCAGCAGGAGGAGGCAAAGAGCACCACAGCAAAGCTGTTAAGTGTCACTCCCCTACCCATAATCCCCAGTCATTCTCTTCACCTCTTTCAATGGAGGAGGTGAAGTTTGGTGTCTGAAGAAATGATTTCCTTTTTCGGGTACTTTTCCCTACAAGCAAGGATTTGGGTTTAGCTAAGTCCACGTCAATCTCTTCAGTAGAGTAGTGATGGCTTTTAAGCAGTTAGGAAGTTGTGAGGTAGTCCTTGCTTTGTTTCCTAACACATTGCTGCCCATGGTACAGAAAGCCAGAGTTGGTTACTCTGTTCTTTCTTTTTTTACAGGTCTCTGTAAATAGTATGTGTCCTTTCACGCCTTGTGAGCTGTCTTCCTGACAGACAGCTAGACTGCATGTAAGTGCTTTTGTCTTCTAAGTCTTGGAGACTTGCACTTCAGAAGAATATGTCATATGCAGTAAATGGGGACATTTTTAAAATCCTTTATACAGGATTTTCTTTTGCAGTGGGCAGGCACATTATGTATGTTGAGACTAGGCGGTCAATTTATTATAGTGCGTATATAGTAGCGTATCATGTCTGCTGCACATCGATAAATGCCGACAGCATACTCTGTCGGCATTCATCATTGCACCAGCAGTTCTTGTGAACTGCTGATGCAATACCGCCACCTGCAGATTTGCGGCCGCTAGCAGGTGGTGTCAATCAACCCAACCGTATTCGATTGGGTTGATTTCTGTCCGCCGCCTTAGAGCAGGCGGACAGGTTATGGAGCAGCGGTCTAAAGACCACTGCTTCATAACTTCTGTTTCCGGCGAGCCATACGGAGCTTGATAAATATGCCCCTAGGGGTCAATCTTCCCTTTATTGGGACGTTTTTCCTCTTTGGGCTAATTTTGTTGAAATACTTTATTAGTATGTGTGTGGCTTATGTTTTATACAGGGATTTATGTATAAACTTAAAATTTGGCAGTTGATTTTCTTTGCTTGCTTAGCTAGAACATGCTAACTGACAAACTGCTTGAGTTTGAAACCAGCTCAACTACTTGCATCTTATGTTGTAGGCAGAGGGAAACACGCGCCTTTTACTTGCTGCATACTTTCCTCTCTCTGCCGGTAATGTGACCTCTCTGCTGTCAGATATTCACGGAGCGGAGCGGCGTCATTGAATTTCAGTTTCTTCAGTGCCGATCTACTATACGATCATTTTAGAGACTTCTGACAGCCAAATTGTGGTATTAAAAATCTTAAAGTGACAGTGTATTTAAAAAATTTCTACAATTTGGGGAATTTTTTATTTAGAATTATGGACATGGACCAAGACTGTGTTTTTTGACAAATGCTTGTTATGCCTAGAGGCACAAATTGATTTGCCTATGCAATTCGTTGCTGCATGCTTAGCTAGAACACTTCAATTTAAAAATAAATTGTTGCCCTCTGAGCCCATTGTCTCTCACAATGATGCTGTTCAGGTAGTGCCACAGCTTGCTCCTCAAACATCCCAAGCCTCTATGGAGTTACATACAGTGCCCTGCAGTTCATCTCAGCCTCCTGGAGGAGCTTATTTGCCTTCAGATTTTGCTGCACTGGTATCTTCTGCGGTATCTGCGGCATTATCTGCTTTTCCTATGCTGGAAAAAATGCAAGAGGAAAATTAGACATTCAGATAGTAAGGTTTCTGTTCCACCTACTGCTACGCAGGTTGCCCTCCCTCATAAGTCTGATGAGGATACGCCGGTAGCCTCTGAGGGTGGAATCTCAAATTCGGACAGTATTATTCCTTCATCTGATACTGAAGAAGTAAACTTCAGATTTAAGCTTGAACACCTTTCGTGTACTGTTAAAGGGGGTATTGGCTACTTTGGACAACTCTGATACTTCTGTCGTTGTCAACCCTAAGAAGTCTAGTAAACTTAATAAATACAGGTATACCTCACTTTACAGCGCTTCGCTTATACAGTGCTTTGTGGAGCTGAAGTTCAACCTCCAAGGATTTTGAAACAGTGCTGTAATCTTCATAAGATTGCGAGAAAAGTGACTGGCACCATTTTGTTATGCTTAGTTCACTCTGTTTACAGCATTACAGGGCAATCTGTGTCTCAGTGCTATAGTCTGGCAAATTTTACTACAGTAATTGTCACTATTTTACAGGTACAGTATTTATTGAATACTAATCAAATGCTGTGCTTGTGTTAAACTAAACATAGCACCATTGCACCCCTATGTTAGTTCAAACATGTTTTCAAGTTTTTAAACACACTGGCAAGTGAAAAGGAAGCTAAAACCGCCTTGTTTCACTTTAAGCCGGGATTCACTTTACAGCGGGGCTCCGGTCCCTAACCCGCTGTATGAGCGGGGTATACCTGTACTGTGATGTTCCTTCATCTGTGGAAGTTTTTACTGTCCCAGACCATGTGACGGAGATTATTTTACAGGAATGGGAGAAGCCAGGGTTTCCTTTCTCCCCGTCTCCTGTATTTAAAAAGATGTTTCCTGTTGCTGACTCCATTATTCTTGGCGCACTGTGCCTCAAGTAGAAGGGGCTATTTCTACTCTGGCTAAGAAAACTCTGATGCCTATAGAGGATAGCTGCTCCTTTAAGGATCCCATGGACAAACTGCTGGAAGCTTATCTGAAGAAGATGTATGTTCATCAAGGTCTTCAATGGCAACCTGCAGTTTGTATTGCCACAGTAGAAAGTGTGGCATCTTATTGGTGCGACGCCTTGTCTGAATCAATTTTAGTAGAGACTCCATTGGAGGAGATCCAAGATAGGATTAAGGCTCTCAAACTATCCAATTCCTTTATTTCTGATGCTAAAATGCAAGTTATTAGACTGGGAACCAAGATGTCTGCCTTCACTGTCCTAGCCCGCAGGGCATTGTGGATAAAATCTTGGTCAGCTGATGTTACCTCTAAGTCCAAGCTTCTGGTGCTTCCTTACAAGGGAAAGACCTTGTTCGGACCTGGTCTGGCAGAAATAATTTCTGATATTACGGGTGGAAAAGGGTCTTTTCTACCACAAGACAAGAAGAACAGACTCAAAGGACGTCAAAGTAATTTTCGTTCTTTAAAAATAAAGGCATTCTTAAACTGCGTTCAGGACCTTTCCTCCATGGGAGTGATAGTTCCAGTAAGGGAATAGGGTCTAGGATTCTATTAAAATCTGTTCGTGGTTCCCAAAAAAGAGGGAACTCTTTGACCCAATTTAGACCTAAAGTGCCTCTACAAGTTTCTCAGGGTACCGTCCTTCAAAATGGAAATCATTCGTTCCATTCTTACTTTGGTCTAAGAGGGTCAGTTCATGATGACCATAGACCCGAAGGACACGTATCTTTATGTTCCGATCCACAGGGATCCTCACAAATTCCTGAGATTCGCCTTTCTAGACAAACACTTTCAGTTTTTGGATCTTCCGTTTGGCCTTGCCACAGCTCCCATAATTTTCTAAAAGGTTCTGGGGGCTTTCTTGGCAGTGATCACTCAGATCTCGGTGAATTGCAGTGGTACCATGCCTGGATGACATATTGGTTCAGGCGCCATCTTTTCAACAAGTAAACTCTCATACAGAGATCTTGTTGTCTTTTCTACGTTCCCACAGTTGGAAATTGAATCAGGAAAAGAGTTCCCTTGTTCCAGCTACAATGGTGGTTTCCTTAGGGACCATAATAGATTCCCTATCTATGAAAAATTTTCTGACGGAGGTCAGAAAATCCAAAATTCTCTCCTCTTGCCTCTCTCTTCAGTCTACTGTTTGACCATCAGTGGCTCAATGTATGGAGGTAATTGGTCTGATGGTCGCTTCCATGGACATCATTCTCTTTGCTATATTCCATTTGAGAGCTCTGCAATTATGCATGCTCAGACAATGGAACAGAGACCATTCAGATCTGTCTCAGAGGATAGATCTAGACCAGTCGTGGTGGCTTTCTCAAGACCATCTGTCTCAGGGCACATGCTTCTGGAGACCTTCCTGGGTGGTTGTGACCACGGACGCCAGCCTGCTAGGCTGGAGAGCAGTCTGGGACTCGTTAAAGTCACAGGGACTATGGACTTGGTTGGAGTCTACTCTCCCCATAAACATCTTGGAGTTGAGAGCGATTTACAATGCTCTGATGGTTTGGCCTTAATTGTCCTTAGCCCGGTTTATTAGGTTTTAATCAGACATCATCACCTCAGTGACTTACATCGACCACCAGGGAGGAACTCAGAGTTCCTTAGCCATGAAGGAGGTGGCATGGAATATTCAGTGGGCTGAAGCTCACAATTGTTGTCTGTCTGCCATCCACATTCCTGGAGTGGACAACTGGGAAGCGGATTTCCTGAGCAGACAGACATTTCATCCCGGCGAGTGGGCTCTCCATCCAGAGGTGTTCTCCAGGTTAACCCTCAAATAGGGGTGCTGGAGTTGGATTTGATGGCGTCTCGGCAGAACACCAAGCTTCCAAGGTACGGTTCAAGGTCAAGAGATCCTCAGGCCGCTCTGATAGATGCTCTGGAGGTTCCTTGGGATTTTGGTCTAGCATACCTGTTTCCTCCATTTGTGCTCCTTCCACAAGTTAATGCTCGTATCAAACAAGAGAGAGCATCGGTAATTCTAATAGCTCCTGCATGGTCTCGCAGGATCTGATATGCAGACCTACTGAAGATGTCTTCTCAGCCACCTTTGTTTCTCTGAAGCTGACTGCTTTTGAAAGCTTAGTTCTATCTAAGCATGGATTTGGAGTCGGTCATTGAGACCATTATCAAGGCTCGCAAGCCTGTTACTCGAAAAATTTACCATAAGGTATGGTGTAAATAACTTTATTGGTGTGAATCTAAGGGCTACTCTTGGAGTAGGGTCAGGATTCCTAGAATTTTGTCTTTTCTCCTGGAAGGTCTGGAGAAAGGGTTGTCAGTTCTCTGAAAGGTCAGATTTCTGCATTATCTATTTTATTACACAAGCGTCTGGATGTGCCTTTTTGTCAGGCCCTGGTCAGAATCAGGCCTGTGTTTAAACCTGTTGCTCCTCTTTGGAGCCTTTGCAGCAGGCTCCGTTTGAGCCAATGCATTCCATAGATATTAAGTTGGAAGGTTTTGTTTCTTATTGCTATTTTTTCTACTCTGAGAGGTTCGGAACTCTCGGCTTTGCAGTGTGATTCGCCTTACCTTATCTTTCATGTGGATAAGTCGGTTCTTCGTACTAAATAGGGGTTTCTTCCTAAAGTGGTTTCGGATAGAAATATTAATCAGGAAATTGTTGTTCCTTCTCTCTGTCCCAATCCTTCTTCTTATAAAGAACGTCTGTTGCACTACTTGGATTTTGTGTGTGCTCTAAAATTCTACCTACAGACGACTAAGGATTTTCGCCACTCTTCTGCCCTGTTTGTTTTTCAGGAAAGCGTAAGGGTCAGAAGGCTATTTCTACTTCTCTTTCCCTCTGGTTGAGAAGTATGATTCATTTTGCTTATGAGACTGCTGGACAGCAGCCTCTTGAGAGAATTACAGCTCATTCCACTAGGGCTGTCTCCTTTTCTTGGGCTTTCAAAGATGAAGCTACTGTGGAACAGCTTTGCAAGGCTGCAACTTGGTCCTATCTGCATACTTTTTCCAAATTTGATGCTACCTCTTTTGGGAGAAAGGTTCTTCAAGCGGTGGTGCCTTCTGTTTAGGTCTGCCTGTCTTGTTCTCCCTCCCTGTTCATTCTGTGTCCTCTAGCGTGGGTATTGGTTCCCACTAGTAATTGAATGACGTAGTGGACTCTCCATATCTTAGGAAAGAAAACAAAATATATGCTTACCTGATAAATTTCTTTCTTTTCAGATATGGAGAGTACACGACCCCACCCTTTATTAAGACAGTTATTTTTTACTAAACCTCAGGCACCTCTAAACCTTTGTGTTATTCTTTTTCCATTTCCCTTTGGTTGAATGACTAGGGGAGTGACACTTGCTTTGCTTTGGTGCTCTTTGCCTCCTCCTGCTGGCCAGGCGTGATATTTCCACTAGTAATTGAATGACGTCATGGACTCTCCATATCCGGAAAGAAATTTATCAGGTAAGAATACATTTTGTTTCCTTCCTAAGATAGGGAGAGTCCACGGCTTAATTCCTTACTGTTGGGAAATACAATACCTGGCCACCAGGAGGAGGCAAAGACACCCCAGCCAAAGGCTTAAATATACCTCCCACTTCCTCATTACACCAGTAATTCTTTGCCTTTTGTCACGTTAGGAGGTGGCAGAGAAGTGTCAGAAGATTTGTCCTGAAAAACATAAATTATGCTTACCTGATAATTTCATTTCCATCGTGGGGAGGAGAGGCCACTGCTTCATTCATCACTTGTGGGAAATAAGAACCTGGCCACCAGGAGGAGGCAAAGACACCCCATCCAAAGGCTTAAATACCTCCTCCACTCCCCTCATCCCTCAGTCATTCTGCCAAGGGAACAAGGAACAGTAGGAGAAATATCAGGATATAAATGGTGCCAGAAGATGAAAAATAAATTTAGATCTGTCCACCGGAGAACGGGCGGATGCAGTGGACTCCACCCCACGATGGAAATTAAATTATCAGGTAAGCATAATTTATGTTTTTCATCTAAAGGGGAGGAGAGTCCACTGCTTCATTCATCACTTGTCGGAACAAATACTCAAGCTCTAGAGGACACCACAGCCTGCAGAACCTTTCTCCCAAAAGCTTCTTCTGTCAAAGCAAAAACGTCAAATTTATAAAATTTTGCAAAAGTATGTAAGGATGTCAGCCTTACAAATCTGCTCCATAGAAGCCTCATTCTTAAAGGCCACAGCTCTAGTCGAGTGAGCCGTAATTCTCTGAGGAGGCTTTTGTCCCGCTGTCTCATATGCCAGATGGATCATACTCCTCAATCAAAAAAGATAAATAAGTTGCAGAGGCCCTCTGTCCCCTGCGTCTTCCAGAATACACAACAAATAAGGACGACATCTGTCTGAACTCCTTCGTGGCTTGAAGATAAAACTTCAAAATTCGGACCACATCCAAATTATGAAGTAACCTCTCCTTCAAAGAAGAAGGGTTAGGACACAAGGAAGGAACTACTATTTCCTGATTGATGTTACGACTCAACACTACCTTGGGAAGGAATCCCAATCCAGTGCAAAGAATAGCCTTATCAGCATGAAAAGCTAAGTAGGGAGGCTCACATTGCAAGGCTGCCAACTCAGAGACTGCGTGCAGATGCAATAGCCAATAACAACAGGACCTTCCATGAGAGAATCTGAATGTCAAGGGCATGCATAGGCTCAAACGGAGCCCTCTGCAAAACCTTAAGAACCAAGTTTAAGCTCCAAGGAGGAGCCGGATTTGTGAAGACAGGTCTGATCCTAACCAGAGCCTGAACAAAGGACTGAATGTCTGGAAGCTCCGCAAGCCTCTTATGTAGCAGTAAAGATAAAACCGAGATCTGTTCCCTTAGGGAACTGACGGCAAGGCCCTTATTAGACCGTCCTGAAGAAAGGCCAAAATTCTGGATACCCTGACCTTATGCCATGGGTATCCTCGTTCCTCACACCAGGACAAGTAGGTCCTCCACACCTTATGGTAGATGCGTCTATTGACCGGCTTCCTGGTCTGAACGAGAGTATCAATCACTCTCTCCGAAAATCCTCTCTTTGCTTAGACTAGGCATAAAATCTCCACACAGTCAGCCTTAGAGAATTGAAATTTTGATGTTGAAAAGGACCTTGAACTAGCAGATCCTTGCGACAAGGCAACTTCCACGGTGGATATGACGACATCGCCACTAGATCCACAAAACACATCCTCCGCGGCCCTTTATGGAGCAATCAGAATAGCCGAAGCTTGCTCCTGCTTGATGCGGGCCACTACTTGAGGTGGAAGAGGCAACGGTGGAAATATGTAAATTAGGTTGAAGTCCCAGGGCACCGCCGAGGCGTCTATTAGTTCCGCCTGGGGATCCCTGGATCGTGAACCGTATCTGGGTAGCTTGCAATTGAGTCTGGATGCCATGAGATCTATCTCCGGCGTCCCCCATCTGCTGCAGATCTGCGCAAACATCTCGGGGTGGAGAGACCATTCCCCTGGATGAAACGTCTGTCTGCTCAGAAAATACGCTTCCCAGTTGTCCACACCCAGAATGTGGATCGCTGAGAGCAAACAATTGTGAGTCTCTGCCCATTCCAGAATCCGAGATACTTCCCTCATTGCTAGGGAGATTCTCGTCCCTCCTTGGTGGTTTATGTAAGCCAGCAAGGTAATGTTGTCCGATTGGAATCTGATGAATCGGGACGACCCCAGAAGGGGCCAAGTCCTCAGAGGGTTGAATATCGCTTGAAGTTACAAAATATTTATAGGTAGGCTCCTCTTGAGTCCATCTGCCTTGTGCCTTTCTGGCACCCCAAACAGCTCCCCATCCTGATAGACTTGCATCCGTGGTTACAATCTCCCAGGATGGTCTCAGAAAGGATGTCCCCTGAGACAACTGCCCCGGCCGGGTCCACCAAGACTCCCTCACCGGTCTGTCCAGAGATATCTGTTGGGACAAATCTGAATGATCACGGTTCCATTGTCTCAACATGCACAGCTGAAGAGGTCTGAGATGGAACCTGGCGAATGGAATGACATCTATGCTGGATACCATGAGCCCGATTACCTCCATACACCTGGCCACAGATGCACTGGAGGATGTCTGTAGGGCTAGGCAGTTGGATGCCAGCTTGCAACGTCTCTGTACTGTCAAAAATATCTTCATTGCTGAAGAATCTATTATCCTACCCAGAAACTCCACCATGTTGCTGGGGACCAATTAACCCTTTCCTTTGTTTATTTTCCACCCCTGGGACCGAAGGAGAAGAGCTCTTGTGTGATCCACCGCCAGACTGTAGGACGGAGCATGGACCAGGATATCGTCCAGATACGGTGGCACTGCAATCCCTCTGGCTATTGCTACTGTGAGAAGAGCTCCCAGAACCTTTGTAAAGATTCTTGGGGCAGTCGCCAGACCAAAGGAAGGGCCACAAACTGGAAGTGCTGGTCCAGGAAGGCGAACCTTAGAAATTTTAAGTGATCCCTGTGGATTGGAACATGAAGGTAAGCATCCTTCAGGTCTATAGTCGTCATGAATTGCCCCTCTTGAACCAGGAGCAAAATTGACCTGATCGTCTCCATCTTGAACGATGTAAGTGACAGAAATTATTTTCGGGCCTTTAGGTCCAGAACTGGCCAAACGTGCCATCCTTCTTTGTGACCACAAAAAGGTTTGAATAATACCCCAGACCTCTTTCTGCCGGAGGGACTGGGACGATTACTCTGAGAGACGAGAGATCCCTCGCACACCCCAGGAAGGTATCTCTCTTTTCTGGTCTTGAAGCGATGTTTGACAGGAGGAACCTGCCTCTGGGTGGATACAATTTGAAACCTATCCTGTACCCCTGGGCGATGACCTCCAGGCCTCCGCAAAAAGAGATAGTCTGCCCCCTACCTGGTCCAAGGACGGGTCAGGGGCCGCCCCTTCATGCCGACTTTGACTCACATGTCTTAGCAATCAGATGAATAATCTGCTGGGGTGTCTTTGCCTCCTCCTGGTGGCCGGGTTCTTATTTCCCACAAGTGATGAATGAAGCAGTGGACTCTCCTCCCCTTTAGATGGAAAAGGGTATCTGCCCTTTGAGATAGGACTGGAGTTTTAAGTAGTCATGACAACCTCTGTGAGAATATTGATGAAAGTTAAAGTTTGGAGATGCAGGGAAAGTTTTTTTGTGAAACCATCCAGATTACTGCTAAAAGCTCCTAAGCAATCAGTGTTGACGAGTTTCACTGCCTGCTTTCTCTCACTCAAGTCCATATCAGGAGCGCTGCTATAAGACTGTCACACTTGAGAGGTTGTGTTCTGTTCCACAGCATGGATCCTGGAGGTAAGATTGTTTAAATTTTTATACATAAAATGCTATAACAGGGTCACAGTGTGGCTCCTTTATACCGTGATAGAATCCTGAGTTAATATCCTCTGAAGGGGGTTTATTGAACAGTTGGGGTTAATTAATCAGTGTATTAATTATTTACATGCTGCTTTGTATGATTTTTTTTCTTGGGCTGATAGACTGTGTTTTTGGCTGGGACAAACAGGCTTCACTTTTAAGTTTCACTTTCGTTTTTTAAAGTGTTGCACAGCTCCTATTACTTGCTGTACGTGTAATCCTCCATTCCAGCTGAGACTTGAACCTGAGTTGAGCTTTTCTTTTAGAAACATAGAAACACAGAATTTGACGGTAGATAAAAACCAAAAAGGCCCATCAAGTCTACCCATATTACATGTTACTTTTTCCTTAGGATAGCCTTATGCATGTCCCAGGCATTTTTAAATTCCTTTACAGTCTTTGTGTTTACCACCTCAAATGGAAGTTTATTCCATGAATCCACCACCCTTTTCTGTAAAAAAAATGCTTCCTCAAATTTCTCCTGAATCTGCTACCCTCTAACTTTAGATTGTGACCCCTTGTTTTGGCTTTTATTTTTTTGTGAAAAATGCTTTCAGCTTCTATTTTATAAAGTCCCTTCATATATTTGAAGGTTTCTATCATGTCACCTCTTTCCCTTCTATCCTCTAAGCTATACATATTTAGATAATAGAGTCTTTCTTTGTACGTTTTATATTTTAGACCATGTACCATTTTAGTAGCCCTCCTTTGGACAGCTTCTAGTTTATTTATATCTTTCTGAAGATATGGTCTCCAGAACTGTAAACAGTATTCCATATTTGGTCTAACTAATGATCTGTAAAGTGGCATAAGAACCTTGCTATTTCTGCTACTAAAACCTCTTCCAATGCAACCAAGCATTTGACTGGCTTTGCTGGCTGCACTGCTGCATTGTGTACCAAATTTTAAATCATCTGAAATAATAATTCCCAAGTCCCTTTCTTCTTTAATTACAGTCAGTAATGTACCATTGAGTCTATAATTGGCCTTTGGGTTTTTGGACCCTATATGCATAATTTTGCTCTTGGTAATATTACATTTCAGATCCCATTTATTTGACTAGTCCTCTAGTTTATTAATATCACAGTGCATTTGATCAACTCCTCCTGGAACATCTACCCTGTTACAAATTTTTGTATCATCAGCAAACAAGCAAACCTTCCCCTTAAGCCCAATATCACTTATGAACATGTTAAACAAAACAGGCCCAATAACTGACCTTTGGGAAACACCACTAGTAACTGCTGCCTCATTTGAATTTACTCCATTAATTGAAACCCTCTGTCGTCTGTCTTTAAGCCAGCATTCTACCCACTTAACAATCTTAGCATCTATTCCAAGGCAATACATTTTGTGAATAAGTTTGTTGTGTGGGACGGTGTCAAATGCTTTGCTAAAGTCTAGATATGCAACATCTACGGCTCCTCCCTGGTCTATTATTTTAGTTACATGGTCAAAAAAATCAATTAGATTAGTCTGGCATGATCTTCCAGCAGTGAAACCATGCAGTCCTTTGTCTTCTAAGTTGTTTGTCTGAATGAAAGATACAAGTCTTTTCTTTAAAAGAGTTTCCATTAATTTATCTGCAATTGAGGTCAAACTAACTGGCCTATAGTTAGCAGAATGTTCCCTACTACCCTTTTTATGAAGAGGGACTACATTGGCAATTTTCCAGTCTTTTGGAACAACTCCTGTTAGAAGTGACTGATTAAATAAATCAGCTAATGGAGTAGCTATTACGGATCGAAGTTCTCTTAGAACCCTAGGATGAATATTATCTGGACCCACAGACTTATTTACTTTTATTTTTGATAAAGCCATTGAAACCTCTTCCTCTGTAAAAAGAAAAGTACTACTCACATTATTATTTACAGTAACATCCCTTAATAGAATCTCACTATATTTACCGTCTGTTGTAAAGACTGAACAAAAGTAATCATCTAAACAGTTTGCTATTTGTTTATCTTCTTCCACTACTCTATCATCATTCTTGAGTCTAACTATCGCTCTGTCAGTTTTTCTCTTTTCACTGATATATCTAAAGAAGGTTTTGTCACCGTTTTTTTTACAGATTGTGCTATTTTCTCTTCTGCAACAGCTTTAGCCTTTCTGATTAACTGCTTTTTCATCTTTTGATGGGTTCTCCTTTTTTTTATCCTTTTTTTTTTTTTATCCTCTTCTGAGCCAGTGAGTTTGAATTTTTTATAGACTGTCTTTTTTGTCTTAACTGCATGTGCTACTTCTCTTGAAAGCCTAATACAGTGTTTAGTTGCATCTAGAATAGCATTTTTAAAATATTCCCACTGTTCTTGTACTCCTGTAATCTGTGCCATCCCTTTTAGGGATTCATCTAGGTATCTGCCTATGTAAGAAAAATCAGTTGATCTAAAGTCAATCGGTTAGATTACGAGTTTTGCGTTAGGCTTAAAAAGCAGCGTTAGCCGGTCCTAACGCTGCTTTTTAACGCCCGCTGGTATTACGAGTCTTGCAGGTACAGGTGTACCGCTCACTTTTTTGGACAGACTTGGAAATACCACAAATCCACTTACGTAAATTGCGTATCCTCTTTTTTTCAATGGGACTTGCATAGCGCCGGTATTACGAGTCTGCCAAAAAGTGAGCGGTACACCCTCTCCTGTCAAGACTGGTACCGCATTTTAAAGTCAGTAGTTAAGAGTTTTACACTACAACCCCGTAGCATAATGCTCTTAACTAAAGTGCTAAAAAGTACACTAACACCCATAAACTACATCTTAACCCCTAAACTGAGGCCCTCCCACACCACAAACACTAAAAGAAAATTTTTAACCCCTAATCTGCCGAACCGGACTTTGCCGCCACTATAATAAATATATTAACCCCTAAACTGCCGCATTCCTGCCTCGCAAACACTAGTTAAAAATTATTAACCACTAATCTGCCGTCCCTAACATCGCCGCCACCTACCTACATTTATTAACCCCTAATCTGCTGCCCCCAACGTCGCCACCACTATATTAAAGTTATTAACCCCTAAATCTAAGTCTAACCCTAACACCCCTAACTTAAATATAATTAAAAGAAATCTAACTAAAAATTCCTATCATTAACTAAATTATTCCTATTTAAAACTAAATACTTACCTGTAAAATAAACCCTAAAATAGCTACAATATAACTAATAGTTACATTGTAGCTAGCTTAGGATTTATTTTTATTTTAAGGCAAGTTTGTATTAATTTTAACTAGGTAGTTATTAACTATTTAATCACTACCTAGCTAAAATAAATACAAAAAAGTACCTGTAAAATAAAACCTAACCTAAGTTACAATTACACCTAACTCTATACTATAATTAAATACATTAACTAAATTAAATACAATTAAATAAATTACATACAATTACCTAAATTAAATTAGCTAAAGTACAAAAAACAAACACTAAATTACAGAAAATAATAAACAAATTACAGAAATTTTAACTAATTACACCTAATCCAATAGCCCTATTAAAATAAAAAAAAAACCTAGCCTAAACTTAACTACCAATAGCCCTTAAAAGGGCCTTTTGCGGGGCATTGCCCCAAAGTAATCTTTTACCTGTAAAAAAAAATATATAAACAACCCCCCAACAGTAAAACCCACCACCCACACAACCAACCCCCAAATAAAAACCTATCTAAAAAAACCTAAGCTCCCCATTGTCCTGAAAACGGCATTTGGATGGCATTGCCCTTAAAAGGGCAGTTAGCTCTTTTGCCGCCCAATGTCCCTAACCTAAAAATAAAACCCACCCAATACACCCTTAAAAAAACCTAACACTAACCCCCTGAAGATCGACTTACCGGGAGACGTCTTCATCCAAGCCGGGCGAAGTGGTCCTCCAGACGGGCAGAAGTCTTGATCCAAGCTGGGCAGAAGTGGTCCTCCAGACGGCAGAAGTCTTCATCCAGACGGCATCTTCTATCTTCATCCATCCAGCGCGGAGCGGCTCCATCTTCAAGACATCCGACGAAGTGCATCCTCTTCATCCGACGACTAACACAGAATGAAGGTACCTGTAGGTGACGTCATCCAAGATGGCGTCCTTTAGATTCCGATTGGCTGATAGAATTCTATCAGCCAATCGGAATTAAGGTAGAAAAAATCCTATTGGCTGATGCAATCAGCCAATAGGATTGAGCTTGCATTCTATTGGCTGATTGGATCAGCCAATAGGATTTTTTCTACATTAATTCAGATTGGCTGATAGAATTCTATCAGCCAATCGGAATCTAAAGGACGCCATCTTGGATGACATCACCTAAAGGTACCTTCTTTCTGTGTTAGTCATTGGATGAAGAGGATGCTCCGCGTCGGATGTCTTGAAGATGGACCCGCTCCGTGCCAGATGGATGAAGATAGAAGATGCCATCTGGATGAAGACTTCTGCCCATCTGGAGGACCACTTCTGCCCGTCTGGAGGACCACTTCGCCCGGGTGGTGGTGGTGGCGACATTGGGGGCGGCAGAGTAGGGGTTAGTAAATATAATGTAGGGTTCGGCGATGTTGGGGGCAGCAGATTAGGGGTTCATAAGTATAATGTAGGTGGTGGCTGTGTCCAGAGCAGCAGATTAGGGGTTAATAATTATAATTTAGGTGTCGGCAATGTCAAGGGCGGCAGATTATGGGTTAATAAGTGTAAGATTAGGGGTTTTTAGACTCAGGGTTCATGTTAGGGTGTTAGGTGTAGGCATAAATTGTATTTCCCCGTAGGAATCAATGGGGCTGCGTTAAGGAGTTTTACGCTGCTTTTTTGCAGGTGTTAGACTTTTTTTCAGCCGGCTCTCCCTGTTGATTCCTATGGGGAAATTGTGCATGAGCACGTTACACCAACTCACCGCTGACTTGGAGTACGGTAATGAGCAAAATTTTGCTCAACGCTCAATTCTTGTCTTTTAACGACGGGTTTCTGAAAACTCGTAATACCAGCACTGCAGGTAAGTGAGCGGTGAGACAAAACTGCTCGTTAGCAGCGCATAGCCTATAACGCAAAACTCGTAATCTAGCCATAAGACTTTTGTTTTACTATGGTTGCACAGTACCTTTGCCTCTCTGAATATTAAACCATACAGACTGATGATCACTAGAGCCTAAGTTCTCACCCACAGACACCTCAGATACTATATCACTGTTTGTAAGTACTAGATCTAATATAGTTCCTTTCCGTGTTGGTTCTTTTACTAGTTGCTCAAGAGATTCCCCTTGTAAAGATTCCAGGATATATTACTATATTTACTAGTTGATTTGGAAACAGGTACTTCCCAGTCTACATCAGGCATATTAAAGTCCCCCACTACTACAACATTGCCCTTCATTGTAATTTTGGCTATTTCATCAATTAATAAATTGTCTGATGCTTCATCCTGTAATGGTAGTGTATATACTACTCCTATTCTAAACAACTGTTTCCCTTCAGTTTCTTTAGTTACCCAAACACTTTCTACATTGTCATTTTTTTCTACAATTTCAGTTACTTTAATATTGTCTTCCACGTACAGAGCAACTCTGCCCCTTTTTTTTCCTACTCTATTTTTTTAAACAAGATGTAACCAGGTATGACTGTTTCCCAGTCGTGAGAGTCATTGTACCATGTCTCTGTTATAGCTACTAAATCCAATTTATCTTGAATCATTATTGCAGTAAGTGTAGGTAATTTACTTACTAAACTGCAAGCATTTGTGCACATTGCATGTAGAATATTTCTAGAATTCTCAAATCCTTTTGCATGGTCAATACAACCCCTGCCTACATTATTCAAAGTCTTATTCCTAAAAGTAATGTTTTTTCTCTTGTTAGGTGTATCCAGTCCACGGATCATCCATTACTTGTGGGATATTCTCCTTCCCAACAGGAAGTTGCAAGAGGATCACCCACAGCAGAGCTGCTATATAGCTCCTCCCCTAACTGCCATATCCAGTCATTCTCTTGCAAGCTCTCAACATAGCTGGAGGTAGTTAGAGGAAAGTGGTAAAATATAGTTAGTTTTTTCTTCAATCAAAAGTTTATTGTTTTTAAATGGTACCGGAGTGTACTGTTTTATCTCAGGCAGCATTTAGAAGAAGAATCTGCCACTGCCGTTCTCACATATGTCTGAGGAGTGAGGTAACTTCAGAGGGAGAATGGCGTGCAGGGTATCCTGCAATAAGGTATGTGCAGTTAAGTTTTTCTAGGGATGGAATTTGCTAGAAAATGCTGCTGATACCGGATTAATGTAAGTTAAAGCCTAAATACAGTGATTTAATAGCGACTAGTATCAGGCTTGCTATCAGAGGTATATACTCTGATTAATGTGCAATATAAAACGTTTGCTGGAATGTTTAATCGTTTTTATATATGCTTTGGTGATAAAACTTATTGGGGCCTAGTTTTTTCCACATGGCTGGCTTTATTTTTGCCTAGAAACAGTTTCCTGAGGCTTTCCACTGTTATAGTATAAAAGTTACAGTTGATGCAGTTAAAATTACAAACTGTGACATTCAGCTTCCCTCAGCAGTCCCCTGCATGCTATAGGACATCTCTGAAGGGCTCAAAAGGCTTCAAAAGTAGGAGCTGTGGCAGTTGTTATAACTGTTTAAAAAACATATTTTTCGTTTTGTTAATCTGTTTTTTGTATTAAGGGGTTAATCATCCATTTGCAAGTGGGTGCAATGCTCTGCTAACTTGTTACATACACTGTAAAAATTTCGTTAGTTTAACTGCCTTTTTTCACTGTTATTTCAAATTTTGGCAAAATTTGTTTCTCTTAACCCCTTAATGACCACAGCACTTTTCCATTTTCTGTCCGTTTGGGACCAAGGCTATTTTTACATTTCTGCGGTGTTTGTGTTTAGCTGTAATTTTCCTCTTACTCATTTACTGTAACCACACATATTATATACCGTTTTTCTCGCCATTAAATGGACTTTCTAAAGATACCATTATTTTCATCATATCTTATAATTTACTATAAAAAAAATTATAAAATATGAGGAAAAAATTGAAAAAAACACACTTTTTCTAACTATGACCCCCAAAATCTGTTACACATCTACAACCACCAAAAAACACCCATGCTAAATAGTTTCTAAATTTTGTCCTGAGTTTAGAAATACCCAATGTTTACATGTTCTTTGCTTTTTTTGTAAGTTATAGGGCAATAAGTACAAGTAGCACTTTGCTATTTCCAAACCATTATTTTTCAAAATTAGCGCTAGTTACATTAGAACACTAATATCTTTCAGGAATCTCTGAATATCCATTGACATGTATATATTTTTTTTAGTAGACATCCCAAAGTATTCATCTAGGCCCATTTTGGTATATTTCATGCCACCATTTCACTGCCAAATGCGATTAAATACAAAAAATTGTTCACTTTTTTACTAATTTTTTCACAAACTTTTGGTTTCTCACTGAAATTATTTACAAACAGCTTCTGCAATTATGGCACAAATGGTTGTAAATTCTTCTCTGGGATACCCTTTGTTCAGAAATAGCAGACATATATGGCTTTGGTGTTGCTTTTTAGTAATTAGAAGGCTGCTAAATGCCACTGCGCACTACACGTGTATTATGGCCAGCAGTGAAGGGGTTAATTATGGAGCATGTAGGGAACTTTTAGGGATAATTTTAGCTTTAGTGTAGTGTAGTAGACAACCCCAAGTATTGATCTAGGCCAATTTTGGTATATTTCATGCCACCATTTCACCGCCAAATGCGATCAAATTAAAAAAAACTTTAAATTTTTCACAATTTTAGGTTTCTCACTGAAATCATTTACAAACAGCTTGTGCAATTATGGCACAAATGGTTGTAAATGCTTCTCTGGGATCCCCTTTGTTCAGAAATAGCAGACATATATGGCTTTGGCGTTGCTTTTTGGTAATTAGAAGGCCGCTAAATGCCGCTGCGCATCACACAAGTATTATGGCTAGCAGTGAAGGGGTTAATTAAGTAGCTTGTAGGGAGCTTGCAGGGTTAATTTTAGCTTTAGTGTAGAGATCAGCCTCCCACCTGACACATCACACCCCTTGATCCCTCCCAAACAGCTCTCTTCCATCCCCAAACCCACAATTGTCCCCGCCATCTTAAGTACTGGCAGAAAGTCTGCCAGTACTAAAATAAAAGCTATCTTTTATTTATTTTTTTAGCATATTTACATATGCTGCTATGTAGGATCCCCCCTTAGCCCCCAACCTCCCTGATCCCCCCCCCCTGCCTTATTGAGCGCCATATTGGGTACTGACAGCTGTCTGCCAGTACCCAGTTTCAAATTAAAAACGTTTTGGTTTATTTTTATTAAAAAAAACAACTATTTTCTGTAGTGTAGCTGCCCCCCCACAACCCACAACCCTCTCCCAGATTACTAATTTTATTTATTTATACAATCTCTCCCACTGAGTCTCTCCCACTGAGTCCTTATAATTGTTCCATAGTGTAGGGTTCCCACCCGCACACGCGCGCACCCACCCTCGTGCACGCGCGCGCATTCTGGCACGCACCCCACACGCGATCCTGCCCCCCTCCTCCATTGATCGCCGCCCACCCGCCTCCCTTGGTAAGCTCCCATCCACCAACGAACACTGCGATCAATGGCCGATGCAGAGAGGGCCACAGAGTGGCTCTCTCTGCATCGGACTGCTCAAAACTGTTATTGCAGGATGCCTCAATATCGAGGCATCACTGCAATAACATGAAAGCGGCTGGAAGCGATCAGGATCGCTTCCAGGGCTTTCAAAGACCAACGACGTACGGGGTACGTCCTTGGTCATTAACTGCATTTTTTTGCAGGACGTACCCCATACGTCGTTGGTCGTTAAGGGGTTAAAGGCACAGTAATGTTTTTTTTTTTTTTTTTTTTTATATTGCTTGTTAACTTGATTTAAAGTGTTTTCCAAGCTTGCTAGTCTCATTGCTAGTCTGTATAAACATGTCTGACATAGAGGAAACTCCTTGTTCATTATGTTTAAAAGCCATGGTGGAACCCCATAGGAGAATGTGTACTAAATGTATTGATTTCACTTTAAACAATAAAGATCAGCTGTTATCTTTAAAAGAATTATCACCAGAGGATTCTGACGAGGGGGAAGTTATGCCGACTAACTCTCCCCACGTGTCAGACCCTTTGACTCCCGCTCAAGGGACTCACGCTAAACATCAAAGACGCCCATAGCGATTACTTTGCAGGACATGGCGGCAATCATGGATAATACCCTGTCAGCGGTATTAGCCAGACTGCCTGAATTCAGAGGAAAGCGCGATAGCTCTGGGGTTAGACGTAATACAGAGCGCGCAGATGTTTTAAGGCCCATGTCTGATACTGTGTCACAATATGTAGAAGCTGAGGAAGAGCTTCAGTCTGTGGGTAACGTCTTTGACCCGGGGAAACCTGATTCAGATATGTCTACTTTTAAAGTTAAGCTTGAGAACCTCCGGGTGTTGCTTGGAGAGGTTTTAGCTGCTCTGAATGACTGTGACACAATTGCAGTGCCAGAGAAATTGTGTAGACTGGATAAATACTACGCGGTGCCGGTGTGTACTGACGTTTTTCCAATACCTAAAAGGTTTACAGAAATTATTACTAAGGAGTGGGACAGAACCGGTGTGCCGTTCCCCCCCCCCTCCTATTTTTAGAAAAATGTTTCCAATAGACGCCACCACACGGGACTTATGGCAGACGGTCCCTAAGGTGGAGGGAGCAGTTTCTACTTTAGCAAAGCGTACCACTATCCCTGTCGAGGACAGTTGTGCTTTTTCAGATCCAATGGATAAAAAATTAGAAGGTTACCTTAAGAAAATGTTTATTCAACAAGGTTTTATCCTGCAGCCCCTTGCATGCATTGCTCCTGTCACTGCTGCTGCAGCGTTCTGGTTTGAGTCTCTGGAAGAGGCCTTTCAGACAGCTACTCCATTGACTGAAATACTTGACAAGCTTAGAACACTTAAGCAAGCTAATTCTTTTGTTTCTGATGCCATTGTTCATTTGACTAAACTAACGGCTAGGAATTCTGGATTCGCCATCAAGGCGCGTAGGGCGCTATGGCTTAAATCTTGGTCAGCTGACGTGACTTCAAAGTCTAAATTACTTAACATTCCCTTCAAGGGGCAGACCCTATTCAGGCCTGGTTTGAAGGAAATTATTGCTGACATTACTGGAGGTAAGGGTCATACCCTTCCTCAGGACAGGGCCAAATCAAGGGCCAAACAGTCTAATTTTCGTGCCTTTCGAAACTTCAAGGCAGGTGCA
The DNA here is from genome assembly GCF_027579735.1 of Bombina bombina. Classification (NCBI taxonomy): domain Eukaryota; kingdom Metazoa; phylum Chordata; class Amphibia; order Anura; family Bombinatoridae; genus Bombina; species Bombina bombina. The sequence continues at coordinate 140,273,060 of NC_069502.1, read as the reverse complement.
GCATCAACTTCCTCTGCTACAAAACAAGAGGGAACTTTTGCGCAATCCAAGCCGGCCTGGAAATCTAACCAGGCCTGGAGCAAAGGCAAGCAGGCCAGAAAGCCTGCTGCTGCCTCTAAGACAGCATGAAGGAACGGCCCCCTATCCGGCAACGGATCTAGTAGGGGGCAGACTTTCTCTCTTCGCCCAGGCGTGGGCAAGAGATGTTCAGGATCCCTGGGCGTTGGAGATCATATCTCAGGGATATCTTCTGGACTTCAAAGCTTCCCCCCCACAAGGGAGATTTCACCTTTCGAGATTATCTGTAAACCAGATAAAGAAAGAGGCATTCTTACGCTGTGTGCAAGACCTCCTAATAATGGGAGTGATCCATCCAGTTCCACAGATGGAACAAGGACAGGGATTTTATTCAAATCTGTTTGTGGTTCCCAAAAAAGAGGGAACCTTCAGACCAATTTTGGATCTAAAGATCTTAAATTCCTCAGAGTTCCATCGTTCAAAATGGAAACTATTCGGACAATCCTACCTATGATCCAGGAGGGTCAGTACATGACCACAGTGGATTTGAAGGATGCTTACCTTCACATACCGATTCACAAAGATCATCATTGGTTCCTAAGGTTTGCCTTTCTAGACAGGCATTACCAGTTTGTGGCTCTTCCCTTCGGGTTAGCTACAGCCCCAAGAATTTTTACAAAGGTTCTGGGGTCTCTTCTGGCGGTCCTAAGACCACGGGGCATAGCAGTGGCCCCTTATCTAGACAACATCCTGATACAGGCATCAAACTTTCAAATTGCCAAATCTCATACGGACATAGTGTTGGCATTTCTGAGGTCGCATGGGTGGAAAGTGAACGAGGGAAAGAGTTCTCTATCACCCCTCACAAGGGTTTCCTTCCTAGGAACTCTGATAGATTCTGTAGAAATGAAAATTTACCTGACGGAGTCCAGGTTATCAAAGCTTCTAAATTCCTGCCGTGTTCTTCACTACATTCCGTGCCCTTCGGTGGCTCAGTGCATGGAAGTGATCGGCTTAATGGTAGCGGCGATGGACATAGTGCCATTTGCGCGCCTACATCTCAGACTGCTGCAATTATGCATGCTCAGTCAGTGGAATGGGGATTACACAGATTTGTCCCCTCTGCTAAATCTGGATCAAGAGACCAGAGATTCTCTTCTCTGGTGGCTATCTCGGGTCCATCTGTCCAAAGGTATGACCTTTCGCAGGCCAGATTGGACAATTGTAACAACAGATGCCAGCCTTCTAGGTTGGGGTGCAGTCTGGAATTCCCTGAAGGCTCAGGGATCGTGGACTCAGGAGGAGAAACTCCTCCCAATAAATATTCTGGAGTTAAGAGCAATATTCAATGCTCTTCTAGCTTGGCCTCAGTTAGCAACCCTGAGGTTCATCAGATTTCAGTCGGACAACATCACGACTGTGGCTTACATCAACCATCAAGGGGGGACCAGGAGCTCCCTAGCGATGTTAGAAGTCTCCAAGATAATTCGCTGGGCAGAGACTCACTCTTGCCATCTATCAGCGATCCATATCCCAGGTATAGAGAACTGGGAGGCGGATTTTCTAAGTCGTCAGACTTTTCATCCGGGGGAGTGGGAACTCCATCCGGAGGTGTTTGCTCAATTGGTTCATCGTTGGGGCACACCAGAATTGGATCTCATGGCGTCTCACCAGAACGCCAAACTTCCTTGTTACGGATCCAGGTCCAGGGACCCAGAAGCGACGCTGATAGATGCTCTAGCAGCACCGTGGTTCTTCAACCTGGCTTATGTGTTTCCACCGTTTCCTCTGCTCCCTCGACTGATTGCCAAAATCAAACAGGAGAGAGCATCAGTGATCTTGATCTCGCCTGCGTGGCCACGCAGGACCTGGTATGCAGACTTGGTGGACATGTCATCCTTTCCACCTTGGCCTCTGCCTCTGAGACAAGACCTTCTACTACAAGGTCCTTTCAATCATCCAAATCTAATTTTTCTGAGACTGACTGCCTGGAGATTGAACGCTTGATTTTATCAAGGCGTGGCTTTTCCGAGTCAGTCATTGATACCTTAATACAGGCACGAAAGCCTGTAACCAGGAAAATCTACCCTAAGATATGGCGCAAATATCTTCATTAGTGTGAATGCAAGAATTACTCATGGAGTAAGGTTAGGATTCCTAGGATATTGTCCTTTCTCCAAGAGGGTTTGGATAAAGGATTATCAGCTAGTTCTTTAAAGGGACAGATTTCTGCTCTGTCTATCCTTTTGCACAAGCGTCTGGCAGAGGTTCCAGACGTCCAGGCATTTTGTCAGGCTTTGGTTAGAATTAAGCCTGTGTTTAAACCTGTTGCTCCTCCATGGAGCTTAAACTTGGTTCTTAAGGTTCTTCAAGGAGTTCCGTTTGAACCCCTTCATTCCATTGATATCAAACTTTTATCTTGGAAAGTTCTGTTTTTGATGGCTATTTCCTCGGCTCGTAGAGTCTCTGAGTTATCAGCTTTACAATGTGATACTCCTTATCTGATTTTCCATACAGATAAAGTAGTTCTGCGTACAAAACCTGGGTTTTTACCTAAGGTAGTTTCCAACAAGAATATCAATCAAGAGATTGTTGTTCCATCATTGTGTCCTAATCCTTCTTCAAAGAAGGAACGTCTTTTACATCATTTGGACGTAGTTCGTGCTTTAAAGTTTTACTTACAAGCGACTAAAGATTTTCGTCAAACATCTTCCCTGTTTGTTGTTTACTCTGGACAGAGGAGAGATCAAAAGGCTTCGGCAACCTCTCTTTCTTTTTGGCTTCGGAGCGTAATACGCTTAGCCTATTATACTGCTGGACAGAAGCCCCCTGAAAGGATTACAGCTCATTCTACTAGAGCTGTGGCTTCCACCTGGGCCTTTAAAATTGAGGCTTCTGTTGAACAGATTTGCAAAGCGGCGACTTGGTCTTCGCTTCATACCTTTTCAAATTTTTACAAATTTGATACTTTTGCTTCTTCGGAGACTATTTTTGGGAGAAAGGTTCTACAGGTAGTGGTCCCTTCCGTTTAAGTACCTGCCTTGTCCCTCCCTTCATCCGTGTACTTTAGCTTTGGTATTGGTATCCCACAAGTAATGGATGATCCGTGGACTGGATACACCTAACAAGAGAAAACATAATTTATGCTTACCTGATAAATTTATTTCTCTTGTGGTGTATCCAGTCCACGGCCCGCCCTGTCCTTTTAAGGCAGGTCTAAATTTTAAACTACAGTCACCACTGCACCCTATGGTTTCTCCTTTCTCGGCTAGTTTCAGTCGAATGACTGGATATGGCAGTTAGGGGAGGAGCTATATAGCTGCTCTGCTGTGGGTGATCCTCTTGCAACTTCCTGTTGGGAAGGAGTATATCCCACAAGTAATGGATGATCCGTGGACTGGATACACCACAAGAGAAATAAATTTATCAGGTAAGCATAAATTATGTTTTTTCTTAAATAAACAAGAATCTAAAATTTGGTTGACTGTCTTGTCATGCTCTGGGGGACAGATGGGTATCTTAACTCTGTCCCCCTTCATTAGTTTAAATTTCTACTAATAAAGTCTTTAAATTCTTTACTCAATACTCCTGTCCCTTTAATATCCAGATGCAAACCTTCTTATACAAACTACTATCAAGCCAAACAGGGCATTGATGGCTAACAAAACCATATCTTCTCTCCCTACACCACCTCTCTAACCAAGAGTTAAATTCTATAATACGCTGCATTCTTCCTTCTTCCTGTCCATACACAGGTAAAACAGCAGAAAAGGACACAGATGCAGCCACATGATCTAAACAACTTCCTAGTTTAAAAAACTCAGTTTGCAAAGCAACAACATCATTTCTAGCCAGATCATTTGTACCTAGGTGAACAATAACATCTAACTCACTGTCTTTTCTAGCTGCCTTAACAATTCTTGAAATACGATTTAAATCTCTGTGAGCGGTAGAACCTGGAGGACATCTAACCTCTCTCAGATCTCCTTTATCATCATCTATCTGTACATTTCTTAAAATGAAGTCACCTATTAACAAAGTCTTACAGAAATTTACATTTGCAGAGCTTACTTTGGATTTCTTGTTTGCAGATTCAGACACCAGAAACTCAGACCTCCCTGTTACACTGTCAGAAATACTAGCAATTGTGCTCTCTTCTTCACAGATGCCAGCAGTAATAGCAGTATAAGATTTTTTTCAGAGGCAGAGGATTAGAAGTATGCCTTTGTTCTACTGTTCTTACCCTTCCTGTGCCAACAGTTGTCCATTTTCTTAGTCTCTGGGGTAGAGGTGCAGCTTCCTTAGGAGGCTGCTTTGAGCAAACAGACATGTTATTTATTGTATCTTTAAGATAAGCTATTTCTTTCCATAAGAGAGAAAACTGCTTACACATTGGACAGCCTCTGGGTCTAGGAGGTGGTGAGTGCCCCAGTCATTGGGAGTATAAAGGTGTAGTTTTCTATAATAAAAACATAATTTATGCTTACCTGATAAATTTATTTCTCTTGTAGTGTAGTCAGTCCACGGGTCATCCATTACTTATAGAATATATCTCTTCCTAACAGGAAGCTGCAAGAGGATCACCCAAGCAGAGCTGCTATATAGCTCCTCCCCTCACATGTCATATTCAGTCATTCGACCAAAACCAGACGAGAAAGGAGAAACCATAGGGTGCAGTGGTGACTGGAGTTTAATTAAAATTTAGATCTGCCTTAAAGACAGGGCGGGCCGTGGACTGACTACACTACAAGAGAAATAAATTTATCAGGTAAGCATAAATTATGTTTTCTCTTGTTAAGTGTAGTCAGTCCACGGGTCATCCATTACTTATGGAATACCAATACCAAAGCTAAAGTACACGGATGAAGGGAGGGACAAGGCAGGAACCTTAAACAGAAGGAACCACTGCCTGAAGCACCTTTCTCCCAAAAATAGCCTCCGAAGAAGCAAAAGTGTCAAATTTGTAAAAATTTTAAAAAGTGTGAAGTGAAGACCAAGTTGCAGCCTTGCAAATCTGTTCAACAGAGGCCTCATTTTTAAAGGCCCAGGTGGAAGCCACAGCTCTAGTAGAATGAGCTGTAATCCTTTCAGGAGGCTGCTGTCCAGCAGTCTCATAGGCTAAACGTATTATGCTACGAAGCCAAAAAGAGAGAGAGGTAGCCGAAGCCTTTTGACCTCTTCTCTGTCCAGAGTAAACGACAAACAGGGAAGAAGTTTGACGAAAATCTTTAGTTGCCTGCAAATAGAACTTCAGGGCACGGACTACGTCCAGATTATGCAAAAGTCGTTCCTTCTTTGAAGAAGGGTTAGGACACAGTGATGGAACAACAATCTCTTGATTGATATTCCTGTTAGTAACTACCTTAGGTAAGAACCCAGGTTTAGTACGCAGAACTACCTTGTCTGAATGAAAAATCAGATAAGGAGAATCACAATGTAAGGCAGATAACTCAGAGACTCTTCGAGCCGAGGAAATAGCCATCAAAAACAGAACCTTCCAGGATAACAGCTTGATATCAATGGAATGAAGGGGTTCAAATGGAACGCCTTGAAGAACGTTAAGAACTAAGTTTAAGCTCCACGGCGGAGCAACAGTCTTAAACACAGGCTTAATCCTAGCTAAAGCCTGACAAAAAGCCTGAACGTCTGGAACTTCTGCCAGACGTTTGTGTAGAAGAATAGACAGAGCAGAAATCTGTCCCTTTAACGAACTAGCAGATAAGCCCTTTTCTAAACCCTCTTGTAGAAAAGACAATATCCTAGGAATCCTAACCTTACTCCATGAGTAACTCTTGGATTCGCACCAATATAAATATTTACGCCATATCTTATGGTAAATTCTTCTGGTAACAGACTTCCTAGCCTGTATTAAGGTATCAATAACCGACTCCGAGAAGCCACGCTTTGATAGAATCAAGCGTTCAATCTCCATGCAGTCAGCCTCAGAGAAATTAGATTTGGATGGTTGAAAGGACCCTGAATTAGAAGCTTGGCGTTCTGGCAAGACGCCATGAGATCCAGATCTGGTTTGCCCCAACGATGAATCAGTTGAGCAAAGACCTCCGGATGAAGTTCCCACTCCCCCGGATGAAAAGTCTGGCGACTTAGAAAATCCGCCTCCCAGTTCTCCACGCCTGGGATGTAAATCGCTGACAGGTGGCAAGAGTGAGACTCTGCCCAGCGAATTATCTTTGAGACTTCCAACATCGCTAGGGAACTTCTGGTTCCCCCTTGATGGTTGATGTAAGCCACAGTCGTGATGTTGTCCGACTGAAATCTGATGAACCTCAGAGTTGCTAACTGAGGCCAAGCTAGGAGAGCATTGAATATTGCTCTTAACTCCAGAATATTTATTGGGAGGAGTTTCTCCTCCTGAGTCCATAGTCCCTGAGCCTTCAGGGAGTTCCAGACTGCGCCCCAGCCTAGAAGGCTGGCGTCTGTTGTTACAATCGTCCAATCTGGCCTGCGAAAGGTCATCCCCTTGGACAGATGTGGCCAAGAAAGCCACCATAGAAGAGAATCTCTGGTCTCTTGATCCAGATTTAGCAGGGGGGACAAATCTGAGTAATCCCCATTCCACTGACTTAGCATGCACAATTGCAGCGGTCTGAGATGCAGGCGCGCAAATGGTACTATGTCCATTGCCGCTACCATTAAGCCGATTACTTCCATGCACTGAGCTACTGACGGGTGTGGAATGGAATGAAGGACACGGCAAGCATTTAGAAGTTTTGATAACCTGGCCTCCGTCAGGTAAATTTTCATCTCTACAGAATCTATAAGAGTCCCTAGAAAGGGAACCCTTGTAAGTGGTAATAGAGAACTCTTTTCCACGTTCACCTTCCACCCATGCGACCTCAGAAATGCCAGAACTATCTCTGTATGAGACTTGGCAGTTTGAAAACTTGACGCTTGTATCAGAATGTCGTCTAGGTACGGAGTCACCGCTATGCCTCGCGGTCTTAGTACCGCCAGAAGTGAGCCCAGAACTTTTGTAAAGATTCTTGGAGCCGTAGCTAATCCGAAGGGAAGAGCTACAAACTGGTAATGCCTGTCTAGGAAAGCAAATCTTAGGTACCGATAATGATCCTTGTGAATCGGTATGTGAAGGTAGGCATCCTTTAAGTCCACTGTGGTCATGTACTGACCCTCTTGGATCATGGGAAGGATGGTTCGAATAGTTTCCATTTTGAATGATGGAACTCTTAGGAATTTGTTTAGGATTTTTAAGTCCAAGATTGGTCTGAAGGTTCCCTCTTTCTTGGGAACCACAAATAGATTTGAATAGAATCCTTGCCCGTGTTCCGTCCGCGGAACTGGGTGGATCACCCCCATTAGTAAGAGGTCTTGTACACAGCGTAGAAACGCCTCTTTCTTTATTTGGTTTGCTGATAACCTTGAAAGATGAAATCTCCCTCGTGGAGGAGAAGTTTTGAAGTCCAGGAGATATCCCTGGGATATGATCTCCAACGCCCAGGGATCCTGGACATCTCTTGCTCAAGTCTGCCCCCCACTAGATACGTTTCCGGATAGGGGGCCCTCTCTTCATGCTGTCTTAGGGGCAGCAGCAGGTTTCTTGGCCTGCTTGCCCTTGTTCCAGGACTGGTTAACTTTCCAGCCCTGTCTGTAACGAGCAACAGCTCCTTCCTGTTTTGGAGCGGAGGAAGTTGATGCTGCTCCTGCCTTGAAGTTACGAAAGGCACGAAAATTAGACTGTTTGGCCTTTGATTTGGCCCTGTCCTGAGGTAGAGCATGGCCCTTACCTCCCGTAATGTCAGCTATAATTTCTTTCAAGCCGGGCCCGAATAAGGTCTGCCCTTTGAAAGGAATATTAAGCAATTTAGATTTAGAAGTCACGTCAGCTGACCAGGATTTAAGCCATAGCGCTCTGCGCGCTTGGATGGCGAATCCGGAGTTCTTAGCCGTAAGTTTGGTTAAATGTACGACGGCATCAGAAACAAATGCGTTAGCTAGCTTAAGTGCTTTAAGCTTGTTCATAATTTCATCCAATGGAGCTGTGCGAATGGCCTCTTCCAGAGACTCAAACCAGAATGCCGCCGCAGCAGTGACAGGCGCAATGCATGCAAGGGGCTGTAAGATAAAACCTTGTTGAACAAACATTTTCTTAAGGTAACCCTCTAATTTCTTATCCATTGGATCTGAAAAGGCACAACAATCCTCCACCGGGATAGTGGTACGCTTAGCTAAAGTAGAAACTGCTCCCTCCACCTTAGGGACCGTCTGCCATAAGTCTTGTGTGGTGGCGTCTATAGGAAACATTTTCCTAAATATGGGAGGAGGGGAAAAAGGCACACCAGGTCTATCCCACTCCTTGCTAATAATCTCTGTAAGCCTTTTAGGTATAGGAAACACGTCAGTACACACCGGTACCGCATAGTATCTATCCAACCTACATAATTTTTCTGGAATTGCAACCATGTTACAATCATTCAGAGCCGCTAATACCTCCCCTAGCAATATGCGGAGGTTCTCAAGCTTAAATTTAAAATTAGAAATCTCTGAATCCAGTCTCCCTGGATCAGATCCGTCACCCACAGAATGAAGCTCTCCGTCTTCATGTTCTGCAAACTGTGACGCAGTATCTGACATGGCTCTCACCTCATCCGCGCGCTCTGTCCTTAACCCAGAGCTATCGCGCTTGCCTCTTAATTCTGACAATTTAGATAATACTTCTGTCATAACAGTAGCCATGTCTTGCAAAGTGATTTGTAAGGGCCTCCCTGATGTACTTGGCGCCACAAAATCACGCACCTCCTGAGCGGGAGGCGAAGGTACTGACACGTGAGGAGAGTTAGTCGGCATAACTTCCCCCTTGTTGTCTGGTGATAATTTCTTTACATGTAAAGATTGACTTTTATTTAAAGTAACATCAATGCAATTAGTACACAAATTTCTATTGGGCTCCACATTGGCCTTTAAACATAGTGAACAAAGAGATTCATCTGAGTCAGACATGTTTAAACAGACTAGCAATGAGACTAGCAAGCTTGGAAATACTTTTCTAAATAAATTTACAAGCAATATAAAAAACGCTACTAGGCCTTTAAGAAGCACAAAAAGCTGTCACAGTTGAAATAACAATGAACCAAAATAGTTATAGCAACCAATTTTTCACAGTAAATGTATTAAGTTAGCAAAGGATTGCACCCACCAGCAAATGGATGATTAACCCCTTAATACCCAAAAACGGATAACAATTTAATAATTAACGTTTTTAACACAGTCAGAACACACTGTCACAGGTCTGCTGTGACTGATTACCTCCCTCAAAATGAATTTTGAAGACCCCTGAGCTCTCTAGAGACGATCTGGATCATGGAGGATGAAGTAGACAGATTGTGACTGAATTTTTACTGCGCAAAAAAGCGCTAAAATAGGCCCCACCCACTCATATTACAACAGTGGGGAAGCTCAGAAAACTGTTTCTATGCAGAAAACAAAGATGGCCATGTGGTAAAAATCATGCCCCAATAAGTTTTATCACCAAGTACCTCACAAAAAACGATAAACATGCCATTAAACGTTTTTGAACATACATTTTAAAAGTTATGAAGTGTTATTAATAAGCCTGCTACCAGTCGCTTTTACTGCAGTTAAGGCTCATACATTATTTCAGTATTAACAGTATTTTCAGAGTCAATTCCATTCCTTAGAAAAATACATTCAGTGTACACACACTCATCAGCCTAATACCAGTCGCTATCACTGCATTTAAGGCTGAACTTACGTTACATTGGTATCAGCAGTATTTTCTCAGTCAATTCCATTCCTCAGAAAAATAATTTACTGCACATACCTCGTTTGCAGGGGGGCCCTGCATGCTATTCCCCTTTTCTGAAGTTACCTCACTCCTCAGATGAGAACAGCCAGTGGATCTAAGTTACGTCTGCTAAGATCATAGAAAACGCAGGCAGATTCTTCTTCTAAAGCTGCCTGAGAACAAACAGCACACTCCGGTGCCATTTAAAATAACAAACTTTTGATTGAAGAAATAAACTAAGTTAAAAAACACCACAGACCTCTCACAGCGACCTATCTTTAGTTAGGCTGCAAGAGAATGACTGAATATGACATGTGAGGGGAGGAGCTATATAGCAGCTCTGCTTGGGTGATCCTCTTGCAGCTTCCTGTTAGGAAGAGATATATTCCATAAGTAATGGATGACCCGTGGACTGACTTAACAAGAGAAACAAGTTTTTATTTGTGTCCTTCTGTGGGTATAACCTGAGCTATGGAAGACTCTGACATGTTAGAAGGTACTCCTTCTGTACTAAATACAGTAAAATACAGGTAGCCCTCAGTTTACGCCGGGGTTAGGTTCCAGAAGAAATGGTTGTAAATCGAAACCGTTGTAAATTGAAACCCAGTTTATAATGTAAGTCAATGGGAAGTGAGGGAATTAGGGTCCAGGCCCCTCTCAAAATTGTCATAAGTAACACCTAATACATTATTTTTAAAGCTTTGAAATGAAGACTTTAAATGCTAAACAGTATTGTAAACCTAATAAAATAATCACACAACACCTAATATATAATTAGACTAAGTTAAATGAACAAAAACATTTGCTAAACAGCATTATAAGCCTAATAAAATAATCACACAACACAGACTTCACTTGCATTTTTCTGCAAACAGTTCTTTCTATGCATTCCAATCTGGACTGATTTATAGACAGGAATATCTTGTTCCTTTGAAATCTGCTCGATAGCTCAGGTCTGGTTAAACTAATTAATTTCAGCTTGCTTGGCTTTGCTGCAACACAAGCGGACAGCTCCACCTACTGGCTATTTTAATCAATGCACTGCTTCTCAATGCTTTTCAATAGCAGACACATGACTGGAAAAAAAGGTTGTTATTCTGAAACGGTGCAAATTGAACCGTTGTAAACCGAGGGCCACCTGTACAGTATTGTGAGGAGGCCGTGGTTTTCCCGCCCGCTTTTTTTTATTTTTTATTATTATTATAGTTTATTTATGAAGCACCAACATACTCCGCAGCGCTGTTCATGGATACAATTCATTTAAATAAAACAATTATATAAAACTTGTAAGAGACAAGACAAAATTTACAAACACATACAGGAGGAAAAGAGGGCCCTATTCCTGTGGGAACTTAAAATCTAGAAAGGTAGGAAGTTGAGAAACAGGAAGTGAGGACTGCAAGATTGAGAAAGATGTTAATGCAGTTACAGCATTTAAAGGAAGAAAGATTAGAGCAAAGCTTGACAGCACGAGGGAGAGTGTTCTAGAGGGTAGGTGCTGCACGACAGAAGTCCTGCAGTCTAGCATAAGATGAGGTGATAGTCGCAGATGCAAGGAGTAGGTCATTGTTGGATCTTAGTTGGCGAGATGGAGTATACTTGTTTATTAGAGAGGATAGGTAGAGGGGAGCTGTGTTGGTGAGAGCTTTGTATGTAAGGGTGAGAATTTTGAATTTAATTCTGCTGTGAATGGGGAGCCACTTAAAGGGACTCGCAGAGAGGTGCAGCAGATACAGAGCGACAGGAAAGGTGGATCAGCCTGGCAGAGGCATTTAGGATGGATTGATGGGGGGAGAGGCGGGAAAGAGGAAGGCCAGTAAGTAGGTTATTGCAGTAGTCAAGTCGGGAAATAACAAGGGAGTAGATTATTTGCTTTGTGGTGTTAGTGCTCAGAAAAGGGTGAATCTTGGAAATATTGCATAGATGGTTGCGGCAGGATGTAGAAAGCGATTGGATATGGGGGACGAAGGATAGATTTGAGTCAAGTGTAACTCCGAGGCAGCGGACTTGGGGCGATGGGGAAATAGTGATGCCGTCAACAGGGATAGAGAAGTCAGCATATAGCTTGGGGGGGGGGGGTAAGAAGGAGCTCAGTCTTGGACATGTTAATCTTTAGGTGGTGAGAGACCACCTGGGAAGAAATACCAGATAAGCAGTCGCTGACATGAGAAAGGACAGAGGGAGAGAGAGCAATGGTGGAGAGGTAGATCTGGGTGTCATCGGCATAGAGGTGATATTTGAAGCCATAACTGTTGATAAGTTTACACAGCAAAGCAGTATAAATGGAGAAGAGTAGAGGACCCAGAACAGATACTTAAGGTACTCCAACCGACAGAGGCATTGTAGAGGAGAAGTCGATGGCAAATGACACAGAAAAAGACCTGCGAGAAAGATAGAAGTGAATCCAGGAAAGAGCAGTGTCACAGAGGCCAAAAGAGCGAAGGGTCTGTAGGAGGAGGGGGTGGTCAACTGTGTCGAAGGCAACTGAGAGGTCAAGTAAAATGAGAATAGAGTAGTGGCCAATATTTTTAGCAGAGAGAAAATCATTTGTAACCTTGCTAAGGGCAGTCTCAGTTGAGTGTTTGTTGCAGAAACCAGATTAAAGGGGGGTCAAGCAAAGAGTTGGTGGACAGGAAGTGGGTTAGGCGTGTTGGTATATACCAGGGTTACAATATAATTTATTTATTATTATCTTTAAAGTAACCTCCAATTAAAATGTATATATATATATATATATATATATATATATATATATATATATACATATACTTAACAATATATTTATTAAAATCAATATTTATTCCTTAATTCTAGACACCTTGAATTATATTTATGTAGAAACTAGATTATGAATCAATTATACACGCTTATTACAATAACACAAATGGTTCTATATAATTCACACTCCAGATTTATAAGTCAGTGTTATTATTGTGATCTCTCTCAGAACTGTATATAAATTGGCTCTTGTAGTTACATTTCTCTGGTGTTTATTAAGTTATTTGTAGCTATTGTGATAGATTTTAAAACTTGTTTTATTGTGGCTAAATAAGAAGTTATTTCAGCTCAGATTAATTGACATACAATTTGGCTATTACATTAACAAGACACATTTTTGGTGGTTTAATTGGAATTCTTTTCTAGCAAATAAAATTATTTAGCATTAATGTGCTAAATATATGCAAGACTATGAATACCAAATATGCTCTTTTAAATCACCAGCTGCAATCTAACTATAGCTTTAGAATACCTTTGTTAAAATCTATTAAATATAAAATATAGATCAACCATATACATCACCAGATAACCAGTATGAGAATTCCGCTTCCAGAGTTTCTTGTGGTTCATATAAGAAGGGTTTAGTCCACTATTGCAAGGATACAGGTCTCAAATTGTTATCTTTCTTCTGCTAAGAAAGTGTCCCAAAATTTGCAGAGAAGATACTTGGCACAAACCTGTCTGTTTCTCTCTCAGTCAAAAAAAAAATATGCTTCTTTGAGTCTGTTTCTTTGTCTCTAGTGTGTGGGTGTTGTATCAAAGATATAACCCCTCCTTCTGCTCTTTAATCGTTCCCACAAGAATTTGAGAGGCCCTTACCGAAGCTTGTCTCCCATTGGCCCTCGGAGCTGAACATATCATTGGCCCTGGAAACATGGTTTTTTGATACTAAAATTCTCTTTGGTTGTAATTCTTGCATATACCATCAGAGGGCAGCAGACAACCAGAAATGCATTTTCATTATCTATACTGCGAATAATCTAATATCTTACCTTTAAAATGTTTATTTAATACAGTTTAATTTCCAACATTAATAAATTATATGTTTAATGTATATGGGGTTATTTTATACTAAATATTTTCATATTAAACATGATATACTACTTATAATATTTGAAAAGATGCGTTTAAAAGTCACATTTCTTTTCAATATAAATATAGCCCACATATTTGTATCTCTCTTTACAGTATCACAAAACACAATTTAGGGACAATTTATGGGGCAACTTATTGCATGGTTTTCCTGCATTGGTATTCTTCTGTCTATATTTGATATATTCATATCCTCCAGTTCAATAAACTTATCTGGTCAGTATCTAGCTCCTCTGAGTGGTTCACTATACTCCTGGAAAAAATCAAGATGTTATTTGTTTCATACATTTTTAAAATAAGGCTATGCAGTTTAATCAGTCTGAGTATCAAGGCAATATTTGAAAATTACACAATTCATTTTACATGAAGTTCTAATTTCCCACTAATTGAAACAAATCTTTCCCTGGCAGAGAGAGTAACTGGGCCTGTTGGAATATTGCAGGTTGGTGTTGGGATGTTGCTTCGGATAGTATGTGTTTTGTTTAAAAGTAGTCTGCCAGGTCTTGAGCAATAAAGACAGATGGGGATGTGGAGCAGGTGGGTAGAGGAGAGAGTTAAATGTGGAGAAGAGTCGTTTAGGGTTTGAGGAAAGAGTAGATATGAGAGAAGAGAAGTAGATTTGCTGAATGGCAGAAGTGTATGAACAAATAAACTTCTAGTGTATGAAATCAGGTTCAGAGTGAGTTTTCCTCCAGACACGCTCAGCAGTACGGGAGCATTTTTGCAAATAGCATGTTTGCTGAGCGTGCCAGGTCTGTAGATGATGGTATTATGTTATGCGCAGTTGGGGAGGGGCAAGTGTGTCTAATGCAAAGGAGAGAGTTTTGTTATAGTAGGCGGTAGTGAGATCAGTGCAGGTTATAGTGGAAGTGTGAGGGAGGAGATCTTGAATGATTTTTGAAAATCGGAGCGGATCCACAGAATGTATATTTCTACAGGTGCGGGGGCGGGATGGAGAAGTGGGTTTAGCCATTGCATTAATATTATAGGTGAGCAGGTGTATGGTTTGAAATGGGAAAAGGGCGACAGGTGAGGTCAGATAGAGAACAGAGGTAGGCAAAATACCGGGTCGATGGAGTGTCCACCATCCTTTGACTTTTCCTGTGCCAGTTAAAATGACAAACATTATTAAGAATTTTAAAAAGTTGTTTCCGGTCCCGGACTCTCAACTGGATTTGTGGGGCTCCATTCCTAAGGTGGATGGTGCTATCTCTACGCTTGCTAAACGTACTACTATACCTCTTGAGGATAGCTCTTCGTTCAGAGAGCTGATGGATAAGAAAATGGAAACCTTTCTGAGTAAGATGTTTCAACATACAGATTTTTGTTTCAACCGGCGGCTGCAGTTGCCGGAGTGGCTACCTACTGGTGCGACTCTTTGTCGAAAATCATTGAAGTGGAGTCTCCCCTCAAGGATATTCAAGACAGAATTAAAGCTCTGTGAATTGCTCATTAATTTTTCTGTGATGCAAACATGCAAATTATTCGCCTAAATGCAAAGGCCTCTGGCATTCCGGTCCTAGCCCGCCAGGCGCTCTGGTTGAAGTCTTGGTCTACGGATATGACTTCTAAGTCCAGACTCCTTTCTCTTGATAAAAGGAGCCACACTGTGACCCTGTCTTCTAGCGTTTTCAACATATGTAAAAATTGAAACAATCTTACCAGAATCCACGCTGTAGAACAGAAACACAGCCTCTCAAGTGTGACAGTCTTGTAGCATCGCTCCTGAAATGGACTTCAGTAAGAGAACAAGCAGGCAGTGAAACTCTTCAACACGGATTGCTTAGGGACTATCAGAATCCTCCATAGCTTGACTTATTAATTATGGACAAAAGCAACAGGCACCTTACACCCCCAATGGCTGGGGCACTCACCACCTCCTATGACCCAGACAAGAAGAGAAACCGATCCTCTCCACCAACACTCGGTCACAAATACAGAAATGTAGAACGAAAACATCCACGCCGGTCATGAGGTGCAACATGTAGGCCAAAGAAAAGTGCGCCAGTCCACAAGAACTGCGTAGCTCTTCTAAATTGTACATTCCGTAATAGCCTGTGACAAAAGGCAAATAATTACTGGGGGATGAGGGAAGTAGGGGTGGTATTTAAGCTTTTTGGCTGGGGTGTCTTTGTCTCCTCCTGGTGGCCAGGTTCTGTATTCCCAAAAGTCATGAATGCAGCTGTGGACTCTCCCCGTTTTAAGAAGAAAATAGGCAGATTGTAAAAGCTTTCCTATTGTTACCCATATTAAGAGAGGTGGTATATAGCAGCAAGGCCCATTAAGAGCCATTATGGTAAACTTTGCCATTAACTATCACATTAGTGGTTTTGCCTAATCTGTACACTGGTTTGTTTTATTATAGCCTAGGCCTATTTGCAAAAAGCAATAATAGACGATCTTGGCAGAGAAGAGAATATGGCACCAGCTTGTGATGAGATTACTTATGTTTAAAGTTTAAAATGATGGGAAGATATTTTGGGGAGATCTTTGCTTTTTCTTTCTCTTTAAAATAGAGGTCAAAGGTGGAGGAAGGTGCTGTTGCTGAGACCTCATTTCGCTCTGGAGCAGAGCTTTCAGATGACCTGTCTTTTGAAGAATTGCCAGGAGAGGCTTCCCTCTCTCCTTGTTTTTAGTCCCAGCAACCATGCTAGTTAAGGTTTCATACAGTAACAGTGGGATTGCTCAACAGAGGCTCTTTTTAATTTGAATAAATATTCTTTGACTGTCATTTTTCTCTGTGCCCAAATTTGTGAACTTCCAAGCTTTTCTGCCTTTA
Organism: Bombina bombina; assembly: GCF_027579735.1. Taxonomy (NCBI): domain Eukaryota; kingdom Metazoa; phylum Chordata; class Amphibia; order Anura; family Bombinatoridae; genus Bombina; species Bombina bombina. The sequence goes on along the minus strand of NC_069502.1, from coordinate 140,256,612 downwards.
TGTTTCTTCACCATGGCTCCAGCTATTGAGCAATGTTGCCTTGACTCCTGGAGCCACAAGTAACTCAAAGATTATTTGGTCTTTGCGTAGATCAGAGTCCTTGTCTTTAAACACACCAATATTTTAACATCATCCAACAATTGCTAACAAATTATAGACTAAAAAAGAAAACAAGTAAAGTTGTATTCTGCTAGATTTTGCCAGATACTTCTTTCCTTCACGGTAAAAACAAAAACAAATCCATGCTTGATTTTTTTCTAAATGTATAAATATTCCATTATTATATAAATTCATACAAAAGCACCAGGATTCTGTCAGATCTATGGCAACTTTGCACATTCAGTCTTATGATATTGACTTACCTTATATTTAACTAAACACACCACATTCTAATTCATGATAGTTATTCAAAAGCTAAAGGAACTGTAAACAAATTTTTTTTTTAATGATTGAGCAGTATGTATCGCTTGAGTTCTAAGCAGATATTGCTCTAAGCTAATGATGCACAAATATTGGAGCTCCTTTATGTAGTTCTGTGCTATACTATTAATAATAATGGTTTACTTCAGTTTTTAAAATGAGCTAAATTTTACAGTGGTATTTTGGATTGCTCTTGAGCACAATAATTGTAATATGAGTGTGCAAATAGCACTCTGTGCTATCCTTTAAAAGTGCAGGGCATGCGTAAAAGTTTTAGCTGTGTTAATATGCTTTGGTTAAAATATTTAGCCATCCCTGCTCAAATGTGCTCCACTTGTAATCAAGCCCTATGTGTTTTTGTCTTGGTTCTGTTGAAAGTAATGAGCTACATTGTATGTGTAGGAATTGCCATCTTCTTGAATTCTAGTTTGTAACATCTTGAAATTATATCTAGTACCTATTGATGTGAAGCAGTCAATATCCAAATACTTGTGAAGTGGAATAACCTAATGCACAACAAATGTGGGTATTCTCACCATCATTATGGCTTACTGTGTACTGTCTCAGGGCCAAACATATCATTTAAAGCTTTGAGAACAAAATATGTCTTTGGAGGCTGAAGATCTACTCGTGTGAAACTGCATTCTCTGTCTAAAAGGGAAAGATGCTAACGTGGTGGACTTAAAAGTCTGTGATAAAAAGCTCCTTTTTGCCTCCTAAACATTTAGAAATTAGGTTGTCCAAACAGCACAGACAGTTCAAATGACAAATTGAAATAATTACTTGGAACTGGTGTGGCCAACTGCTTTGCATAGTCAAGGAGCACGCTACATTTAGTTGAATGGAGCAACACTGCAGTGCCAAAGAGGACAGATATATACTATATGAACAGTAAGTAAAGTTTTAGCTGCATAAATCTATAATTTGACATATTTTTAAAAGGTTTGGCTACCGCATATTAGAAAAATATGTATATATCAAAGCGCCAACAAAAAGGCAGGGTTCAGAATAAAACCATAAGCACTTTAAGCTTAATGAATATAAACATAAAACATTTATTAAAACAATATCTTAAAACAATCTTCTAAAAACAGCTGGTGGTACAGTATCTTACACCAATACCATACAATCCAGTACTCATACAAAAAAATGATTTTATAACATACAACAGGTCAACTTACATGGATCCATGCACTAACAATTTTTACTCAATTTCTCCTAAAAAATTCTTCCTAAAAGATAGTGCCCAAAATAATTAACAAATGTGTTCACATATATGAATTGATATGGATGCAATTATCCCTATCCTGTTTCCCTGATGTTCTGTGTGTGTATTCTTGTGATCAATTTAAGGTTTATGGCTGTAACCGTTCTTGCAATGATTCCTTTATTGCTAAGAGCCGGAAAAAAAGGGGAGAACCGATACACTGTACCTCGCTAGAGGTTCAGTGGCGGTGTTCCGCTAGCGGAATATATAAATTATTGGACTTTGTAAGTTTGGTGCCTATAAGTGATGTAAATATATTTGTGTCAAATAATCCAAAATAAAAGTGAGTATTGGTGCTGCAGTGTATCGAAAATATAAATAATAATGGTGGCCTCAAAAGTAACACTTAAAATCTCCAAAGTAACAGTTAAGAACTTGTTCTTCTACAGATAACAATAAGCGGGTGTTTTGTAAATATATTTGTGTCAAATAAATCCAAAAATAAAAGTGAGTATTGGTGCTGCAGTGTATCGAAAATATAAATAATATGGTGGTCTCAAAAAGTAACACTTAAAATCTCCAAAGTAACAGTTAAGAACTTGTTCTTCCACAGATAACAATAAGCGGGTGTTAACGAAAATGTAAAAAATGTGTGCTCAGTGAATACAACGAACTTCAAAAAAGCTAAAACTTCAAAACAACACACATGAGGACGATTAACAATTTCCACTAGTGACCAGCATGATTGTACAAATAACAGCGGATCTATACAGTCCCGTAAAACAAATAAATCAATCGGTAAATGTCATTGAAGTGCTCCTGATAGTTTACAAGTTTATTCAAAAGAGTCTATGTGTGATGGTTTCTCTTGTAGCGGGGATTAGGCTTTCGGGGTAAACAGGCAGGCAACAGCTCCAGCGTGACCCGGGTGTTTAATCCTTCTGCCAAAAAAAGTGTATAATAGTGCAGATTGTTTTAAAACAAATATAAGAATTGGAATGTAACTTACCAGTCAACGCGTTTCGGTCATACACTGACCTTTCTCAAGACTGGTTTTAGATAAAAATAAGGGTCTTTAAATACCCTATACTTGACTGCCCGTATCTTGATCCCGGACTCAATTTTTTAGCAGTTCCGGTTCATTGGGCTTCAAAATTTTTATTACTTTCATTCTTTATTTCTTACTTAGATCACTCGTTTGGTTAATGTCTTATTTTTTATCCATAATTGATGAAATTTAAAGCTAATATTTTATTTGTTATTTTATTTTCTTGGTCCCGATATTTCCCTGATCCTATTGGTCAACTTAATATCTTTTTACCTTTAAGGTGTGTGCAGTATACAAATTCCTATTGGTCCTTAATCTAATATGTGAAAAAAGGGGTTTCCTTTTAACGTTGGATGCCTGCTTATTTTCTTTGCTATTATAGGCTGATATTTCGTGATGTGACTTGTCACTCCTATTTATTCAATTTATGGTACCTGTCATGTCTTATATATCTTATATATACACAACAAATATATATTATTTGAGGCTTTCCAGTTAGCCTAAATAGGATGTTGGGATTTCAAAATAAAAGTCGAACCAATAATCATCTTTGTCGTATTTATTGGATATATTCTGAATCAGTTGCCATTCTTTAAACCAAATTTCAATTAGTTGAAACTTATATTAGAACCATATCGAACCAGTGTTTTTGCGATATGACTTTTTACTATAAATTTTGCAAATATTAGGCGCCTGCTTATTTTTCTGATTTTCCTGGGAATATATCCCATTGTTTACTGAATCATTCTTACTAGGGATGAGGTTAATTTCCCTATAGGACAAGAGAGAGAGAAAGTATTGATCTTATATATATTATTCTACGATATATGTCACCTGTTAGATTTCTCCATTTTATCTAGTAGTTAATACTGATTTAGCTCCCTTAATACATATCTTAGTATTATTATATTGATACTAATATAGGTGAGACAGTAGTTCGTAATGTATTATTATATTGATACTAATATAGGTGAGACAGTAGTTCGTAATGTGGAGTGCTTTATAGTTCAATTTTGTTAGAACTATCTTGCAGTTTTCGTTTGTGTATTTGCTACATGTTTCACTTACTTAAGACTTCTTCCTCAACTAATTTATTCCATTCTCTGGGGTACTCTTATAAATGCTTCCTCGTCCGCTTAAGGGACTATACAGGTCTAGCAGATTAAAAAATAGAAATTAAAAATATCCCGTGTGAGTATATGGATATACAATTATACTTTAAGTGAGGGAGAAGTGATGGAGTTATATCAAGGAATTTTCTAGTCTAACTAGGATTCAGTAGGTCCTGTCAAATTCCATAGTGAAAGAATATACAAATGGGGATTTTGTTACATGTTTCACTTACTTAAGACTTCTTCCTAAACTAATTTATTTAATTCTCTGGGGTATTCATACAGATGCTTACTCGTGCGCTTAAGGGACTATATAGGTCTAACAGATTAAAAATAGAAATTAAAAATATTCCGTTTGAGTATATAGATGTACAATTATACTCCAAGTAAGGGAGGTGTGATGGAATTATATCGAGGGAATTTTCTAGTCTAACTAGGACTTAATAGGTCCTGTCGAATTCCATAGTGAAAGAGTATACAGATGGGGGTTATATTATACTTATTACCCCGAGTTGAGAGAAGTATATGGAGAGAGATAGGAGTTAGAATTACTCATTTAAGTCTTCTGCTTCTATTTTGGTTCTCAATAGAAAGTGCAAGTTTAGAGTTGGAATTATACCTCATTTCACAGGGAGTATAATTCATTTGTTAGAAATAGAGGGCCGCTTTATTAGTATTTATCAGCAGTTAGAGATCGCTACGAAACAGAGGGGTTCCACCTTGGAGCATTTGAAATTAGCCTTCAGTTCTTGACCATTCTTATCCAAGACCTTCATGGTCTTTCACTTAGTCTCTAAGCTTCAGGGGTATGAGGACATTCTGTCTTTTCATTTTTCAAATAGATTTTCATATTTGCGCATTTTATAAATGCTAAAGAGAGGGATTAGAGGTTTTCCTACCTCTTTTCGATGTATAAATCCCTTAATTTCTAGAGGGAGGCATACATCACCCAACTTAATATTCGGAATTTATCAGATGTTAGGATAATCCACCTTATCATTCTCATAATAAGTGCGCATATATATATTATTTAGGGCTAGTTGGCCTCATTTTATTATGTATATAAATTTCCTTGAAGAAGGAGATCTAATCCGACCTCTTTCTTATTTATTTAAGTGTATAAATTTCTTTAAAGAGGGGAGCGTGATCCAACCTCAGTTGTTATTTAGGAGATGGGACAAATCTTCCTTGTTGTTTAGCCCCCTTGAGTATAGGCAATCCAAAGAGAAGATCCATTTGGATTCTTTAATCAACAGCTGCTTTTCATGGTTGCCCCCTCTCCAATTTCTTGGGACCTTCCGTATCCCTATGTATCTTAATGATTTGATATCTCCTGTATGTTTCTCAAAGAAATGTTTATATAGGGACGTCTCTTTATTACGTTTCCGCATATTACCCAACTCTTTAAATAGTGCAGAATTATGCAACATTTTTAACAGTTTTTAACTGTCCCTTTAACACACAATAGTGCAAAAATTGTTTGTGCCTATGGGGCCCATTTATCAAGCTACGGATGGAGCTTGAGGGCTAGTGTTTCGGCGAGCCTGCAGACTCACCAGAAACACGTTATGAAGCAGCGGTCTAAAGACTGCTGCTCCATAATCTGTCCGCCTGCTCTGAGCAGGCGGACAGACATCGCCGCAATTTAACCCGATCGAGTACTGCTGGTGCAATGCTGAATACGGAGAGCGTATTGCTCGCCGCATTCAGCGAGGTCTGTCGGACATGATCCGACAGACCTTTGTTAAATAGGCCCCTATGTGTTTAAACCCCCATATATGCTTTTAAACTTGTTTGCTTATATGTAGGTTCTTTGCTGAAATAAATTTATTTATTAAAAGGACATTCTAATGCTAAAATTAAATGCTCATTTTGAGGCCCACTTACAATTTCTTCTCTCTACAAAAAGGATCTGCTCTATATTATCAGAATTTTTACGTTCTATTTATGTGTGTTGTTTCCTATAGTCCTAACCAGATATAGTAGCTTCAAAAAGTATCATTAAAGGGACAGCCTACTTGTTAAATGTTATTATCAATGTTTAAAAAGATAATCTTGTTGCCCATTCTATTATTTTTTAATTCCTCACTTTACTGAATGAAGAACGTGAATATATTCCAACATCTGAAACATATTTATGTACTGAACAGGAACACAGTAATACAATACTATACATTAATTTCCATTTTAATATTCACGAACCAAATGGAAGTCAACAAATTTACAAGCTAGACAAAAGTTTATGTAAATATATAAAACATATCTTAAAAAATAGTATACATTGCATTTGATTTCCTCTTCACATATACATAATTTTAACCTAAACATTATATATTGTACGTGTGAAGATGAATAAAACAAAATATGAAACTGCCAAACTGTGATTTAGCAACAATAAAAACAAAGTGATAATTTAATACATTGAATGTTATGTAAACTAACAATCTAGCAGATGTATGCATAAAATACAGACTATTGTTAGGTTAATATGTGGCTCATCCACGTCAAATGGAATGTAGCTGAATAATATTGCACCAGACTAAATATGAGTATTTTCCTTGATACATCGTATGCTTCACCTTCAAAATGTCAGAAATTGCATTGAAAATTCAATATGGCACATATAATCCACAACGGAAAATATAAATATGTAAATGGTTCTTATTTAGTTATACTTAAATGTTGCTCTTTTTCTATGCAGTCTGGCAAATGATAATCCATAGCCATTCATATGCTAATAATTAAATTGTGCAAATTTCAACAGAAAAAATCAATTTACACTGAAAATGTACAAAAATTAGACAAGCTCTACAGCTCAAGGCTTGGATATTTTCACATATGCTCCAGTTTCTTGAGAATGTTTTTTCTTGCTATGGATATTTGTCTTCACATTAATATGCCATCGACTACATTAATCAGGTTCTTCCTAGAGATCCTTAGCTATAGGTGGAATCTAGGTGTGTGTAAGGTATGATATATTAACACATTTGTGACTCAGAGGAGAATTTATTTCTGGGGACGTGAAAAACAAGTGGTCTCTAATAAGAAACAGTCAAGGATTCCTGTTTTATGCTATAGAACTATGACAAAGAGGGCAGAAACTGTATGCAGTTACTTCTCGTTCGTACATGCTGTGCTTGCATAAGCTGCATATCCAGAACTGGTATTCGGTGATGGGTCTTCCAGAAGCAATGCATGTTGGGTATTTCCCATCTCCACTTCTGAAACAATACAATAATAAAAAACACAAATTTGGTATGTTGGTTATATTGCCAATAGCACTTGATTACACATAAACAGAGTCACTAGCCTGGATTCCCAAAAGTTTAAGGAAGCTAAACTTCAGTGAATAAGCGCTACAAAATACCCAGCAATTTGTGAACGGTCATACTGGATTGTTTATGTTTTTTAATCTAGACTAATACTCAAACGACGAAAACACTATATGATACATTATGACTGAAAAAATAAAATAAACAGAAATAATTACATGTTCAATGAGCGTAAAAAACATACTGGCACAAGATGGCTAAGGGTTACTTGAGTATCTAAGAAGGCCAAAGGTGGTGAGCAAGAGGTTAAAACTTTGGCAAAAAACAAAGTTATGCTTACCTGATAAATTATTTTATATCGGAATAATGATAGTCCACAGGGTCCATAATATGTGGGATATAATTCCCGCTACTAGGAGGAAGCCAAGAACACATACAAAAGCTTAAATTCCCTCCCACCTCTCCTCAGTTTAACTCATAGCCGAGCAGAAAATAGGAAACAAATATGTAGGAAAGACAAAAGCAGGGTCTTAGAGGTGCAAATGGCTGTCATTCCGAAAGAAAATAAGCATCAATTTTGTTTTCTTTCGTATAATGATGATAGTCCAACATGTGGGATTAATACCCAAGCAGATAGGCTATGTTATGGAATATGTGGGAACATTTTCTGTTGCCTGAAGGATTTTCCTGCCAAAAGCTGCTTACGAAGAAACATAATTTATGCATACCAGATAAATTCCTTTCCTTCCTGGCAAGAAGAGTCCACAACTTCATTCCTTACTGTTGGGAAATACAACACCTGGCCACCAGGAGGAGGCAAAGAGACCCCAGCCAAAGGCTTAAATATCCCTCCCACTTCCCCAATCCTCTAGTCATTCTGCCAAGGGAACAAGGAAAAGTAGGAGAAACATCAGGGTATAAAGGTCCCAGAAGAAATAATATAAAAAGGGAGCCAACAAAAAACATAATTTATGCTTACCTGGTAAATTTATTTCTCTTGTAGTGTATCCAGTCCACGGATCATCCATTACTTATGGGATATTCTCCTTCCCAACAGGAAGTTGCAAGAGGATCACCCACAGCAGAGCTGCTATATAGCTCCTCCCCTCACTGCCATATCCAGTCATTCGACCGAAACAAGACGAGAAAGGAGAAACCATAGGGTGCAGTGGTGACTGTAGTTTAATTAAAATTTAGACCTGCCTTAAAAGGACAGGGCAGGCCGTGGACTGGATACGCTACAAGAGAAATAAATTTATCAGGTAAGCATAAATTATGTTTTCTCTTGTTAAGTGTATCCAGTCCACGGATCATCCATTACTTATGGGATACCAATACCAAAGCTAAAGTACACGGATGATGGGAGGGACAAGGCAGGATTAAACGGAAGGAACCACTGCCTGAAGAACCTTTCTCCCAAAAACAGCCTCCGAAGAAGCAAAAGTATCAAATTTGTAAAATTTTGAAAAGGTGTGAAGCGAAGACCAAGTCGCAGCCTTGCAAATCTGTTCAACAGAGGCCTCATTTTAAAGGCCCAGGTGGAAGCCACAGCTCTAGTAGAATGAGCTGTAATCCTTTCAGGGGGCTGCTGTCCAGCAGTCTCATAGGCTAAGCGAATTATGCTCCGAAGCCAAAAGGAAAGAGAGGTTGCCAAAGCTTTTTGACCTCTCCTCTGTCCAGAGTAAACGACAAACAGGGAAGATGTTTGGCGAAAATCTTTAGTAGCTTGTAAGTAAAACTTCAAGGCACGGACTACGTCCAGATTATGTAAGAGACGTTCCTTCTTCGAAGAAGGATTAGGACACAATGATGGAACAACAATCTCTTGATTGATATTCTTGTTAGAAACCACCTTAGGTAAAAACCCAGGTTTGGTACGCAGAACTACCTTATCTGCATGAAAAATCAGATAAGGAGAATCACATTGTAAGGCAGATAGCTCAGAACTTTCCAAGATAAAAGTTTAATATCAATGGAATGAAGGGGTTCAAACGGAACTCCTTGAAGAACTTTAAGAACCAAGTTTAAGCTCCACGGGGGAGCAACAGTTTTAAACACAGGCTTAATTCTAACCAAAGCCTGACAAAAAGCCTGGACGTCTGGAACCTCTGCCAGACGCTTGTGCAAAAGAATAGACAGAGCAGAAATCTGTCCTTTTAAAGAACTAGCTGATAATCCTTTGTCCAAACCCTCTTGGAGAAAGGACAATATCCTAGGAATCCTAACCTTACTCCAAGAGTAATTCTTGGATTCACACCAATAAAGATATTTACGCCATATCTTATGGTAGATTTTCCTGGTGACAGGCTTTCGTGCCTGTATTAAGGTATCAATGACTGACTCGGAGAAGCCACGCCTTGATAGGATCAAGCGTTCAATCTCCATGCAGTCAGTCTCAGAGAAATTAGATTTGGATGATTGAAAGGACCTTGTATTAGAAGGTCCTGCCTCAGAGGCAGAGTCCATGGTGGAAAGGATGACATGTCCACTAGGTCTGCATACCAGGTCCTGCGTGGCCACGCAGGCGCTATCAGAATCACCAATGCTCTCTCCTGCTTGATTTTGGCAATCAGTCGAGGGAGCAGAGGAAACGGTGGAAACACATAAGCCAGGTTGAAGAACCAAGGAGCTGCTAGAGCATCTATCAGCGTCGCTCCCGGGTCCCTGGACCTGGATCCGTAACAAGGAAGCTTGGCGTTCTGGCGAGACGCCATGAGATCCAGTTCTGGTTTGCCCCAACGATGGATCAGTTGAGCAAACACCTCCGGATGGAGTTCCCACTCCCCCTTATGAAAAAGTCTGACGACTTAGGAAATCCGCCTCCCAGTTCTCTACGCCTGGGATGTGGATCGCTGACAGATGGCAAGAGTGAGACTGTGCCCAGCGAATTATCTTTGAGACTTCTAACATCGCTAGGGAACTCCTGGTTCCCCCTTGATGGTTGATGTAAGCCACAGTCGTGATGTTGTCCGACTGAAATCTGATGAACCTCAGGGTTGCTAACTGAGGCCAAGCTAGAAGAGCATTGAATATTGCTCTTAACTCCAGAATATTTATTGGGAGGAGTTTCTCCTCCTGAGTCCACGATCCCTGAGCCTTCAGGGAGTTCCAGACTGCGCCCCAACCTAGAAGGCTGGCATCTGTTGTTACAATCGTCCAATCTGGCCTGCGAAAGGTCATACCCATGGACAGATGGACCCGAGATAGCTACCAGAGAAGAGAATCTCTGGTCTCTTGATCCAGATTTAGTAGAGGGGACAAATCTGAGTAATCCCCATTCCACTGACTTAGCATGCATAATTGCAGCGGTCTGAGATGCAGGCGCGCAAATGGCACTATGTCCATTGCCGCTACCATTAAGCCGATTACTTCCATGCACTGAGCCACTGACGGACGTGGAATGGAATGAAGGACACGGCAAGCATTTAGAAGTTTTGATAACCTGGACTCCGTTAGGTAAATTTTCATCTCTACAGAATCTATAAGAGTCCCTAGGAAGGTGACTCTTGTGAGTGGGAATAGAGAACTCTTTTCCACGTTCACTTTCCACCCATGCAACCTCAGAAATGCCAGAACTATCTCTGTATGAGACTTGGCAATTTGAAAGCTTGACACCTGTATCAGGATGTCGTCTGGATACGGAGCCACCGCTATGCCTCGCGGTCTTAGAACCGCCAGAAGTGAGCCCAGAACCTTTGTAAAGATTCTCGGGGCTGTGGCCAACCCGAAGGGAAGAGCTACAAATTGGTAATGCCTGTCTAGAAAGGCAAACCTTAGGAACCGATGATGATCTTTGTGAATCGGTATGTGAAGGTAGGCATCCTTTAAGTCCACTGTGGTCATGTACTGACCCTCTTGGATCATGGGTAGGATGGTCCGAATAGTTTCCATTTTGAATGATGGAACTCAGGAATTTGTCTTAAGATCTTTCTTGGGAACCACAAACAGATTTGAATAAAACCCCTGTCCCTGTTCCGTCCCCGGAACTGGATGGATCACTCCCATTACTAGGAGGTCTTGCACACAGCTTAGGAATGCCTCTTTCTTTATCTGGTTTGCTGATAACCTTGAAAGATGAAATCTCCCTTGTGGAGGAGAAGCTTTGAAGTCCAGAAGATATCCCTGAGATATGATCTCCAACGCCCAGGGATCATGAACATCTCTTGCCCACGCCTGGGCGAAGAGAGAAAGTCTGCCCCCCACGTTTCCGGATAGGGGGCCGTTCCTTCATGCTGTCTTGGGGGCAGCAGCAGGTTTTCTGGCCTGCTTGCCCTTGTTCCAGGACTGGTTAGGTTTCCAGGCCTGTCTGGAATGAGCAACAGTTCCCTCTTGTTTTGAAGCGGAGGAAGTGGATGCTGCTCCTGCCTTGAAATTTCGAAAGGCACGAAAATTAGACTGTTTGGCCTTTGATTTGGCCCTGTCCTGAGGAAGGGTATGACCCTTGCCTCCAGTAATGTCAGCAATAATTTCCTTCAAGCCAGGCCCGAATAAGGTCTGCCCCTTCAAAGGAATGTTGAGTAACTTAGACTTTGAAGTCAGGTCAGCTGACCAGGATTTAAGCCATAGCGCCCTACGGAATCCGGAATTCTTAGCCGTTAGTTTAGTCAAATGAACAATGGCATCAGAAACAAATGAGTTAGCTAGCTTAAGCGTTCTAAGCTTGTCAATAATTTCCTCCAATGGAGCTGTATGGATGGCCTCTTCCAGGGCCTCAAACCAGAATGCCGCCGCAGCAGTGACAGGCGCAATGCATGCAAGGGGCTGCAAAATAAAACCTTGTTGAATAAACATTTTCTTAAGGTAACCCTCTAATTTTTTATCCATTGGATCTGAAAAAGCACAACTGTCCTCAACCGGGATAGTGGTACGCTTTGCTAAAGTAGAAACTGCTCCCTCCACCTTAGGGACCGTCTGCCATAAGTCCCGTGCAGTGGTGTCTATTGGAAACATTTTTCTAAATATAGGAGGTGGGGAAAAGGGCACACCGGGTCTATCCCACTCCTTGCTAATAATTTCTGTAAGCCTTTTAGGTATAGGAAAAACGTCAGTACACACCGGCACCGCATAGTATCTATCCAGCCTACACAATTTCTCTGGAATGGCAACTGTGTTACAGTCATTCAGAGCAGCTAATACCTCCCCAAGCAATACACAGAGGTTCTCAAGCTTAAATTTAAAATTAGAAATCTCTGAATCAGGTTTCCCCGAGTCGGAGATGTCACCCACAGAATGAAGCTCTCCGTCCTCATGTTCTGCATACTGTGACGCAGTATCAGACATGGCTCTTACAGCATTTGCACGCTCTGTATCTCTCCTAACCCCAGAGCTATCGCGCTTGCCTCTTAATTCAGGCAATCTAGATAATACCTCTGACAGGGTATTATTCATGATTGCAGCCATGTCCTGCAAGGTAATCGCTATGGGCATCCCTGATGTAATTGGCGCCATATTAGCGTGCGTCCCCTGAGCGGGAGGCTTAGGGTCTGACACGTGGGGAGAGTTAGTCGGCATAACTTCCCCCTCGACAGAACCCTCTGGTGATAATTCTTTTATCAATAAAGACTGATCTTTACTGTTTAAGGTGAAATCAATACATTTAGTACACATTCTCCTATGGGGCTCCACCATGGCTTTCAAACATAATGAACAAGTAGGTTCCTCTGTATCAGACATGTTTAAACAGACTAGCAATGAGACTAGCAAGCTTGGAAAACACTTAAAACAAGTTTACAAGCAATATAAAAAACGTTACTGCGCCTTTAAGAAACACAAATTTTGTCCAAATTTGAAATAACAGTGAAAAAAGGCAGTTACACTAACGACATTTTTACAGTGTATGTAACAAGTCAGCAGAGCATTGCACCCACTTGCAAATGGATGATTAACCCCTTAATAACAAAAACAGAATAATAAATGACAAAAACGTTTTTTAAACACAGTCACAACAACTGCCACAGTCTACTGTGATTGTTACCCTCCTCAAACACGACTTTGAAGCCTTTTGAGCCCTTCAGAGATGTCCTGTATCATGCAGAGGGAAGCTGAAGGTCTCTGTCAGTATTTTTATCTGCACAGAAAAGCACTAAAAAAAGGCCCCTCCCACTCATATTACAACAGTGGAAAGCCTCCAGGAACTGTTTCTAGGCAAAATTCAAGCCAGCCATGTGGAAAAAACTAGGCCCCAATAAGTTTTATCACCAAACATATATAAAAAATGATTAAACATGCCAGCAAACGTTTTAAAATACACTTTTATAAGAGTATGTATCTCTATTAATAAGCCTGATACCAGTCGCTATCACTGCATTTATTTAAGGCTTTACTTACATTACTTCGGTATCAGCAGCATTTTCTAGCAAATTCCATCCCTAGAAAAATATTTTAACTGCACATACCTTATTGCAGGAAAACCTGCACGCTATTCCCCCTCTGAAGTTACCTCACTCCTCAGAATATGTGAGAACAGCAAAGGATCTTAGTTACTTCTGCTAAGATCATAGAAAACGCAGGCAGATTCTTCTTCCAAATACTGCCTGAGATAAACAGTACACTCCGGTACCATTTAAAAATAACAAACTTTTGATTGAAGAAATAAACTAAGTCTAAAACACCACAGTCCTCTTACGACCTCCATCTTAGTTGAGAGTTGCAAGAGAATGACTGGATATGGCAGTGAGGGGAGGAGCTATATAGCAGCTCTGCTGTGGGTGATCCTCTTGCAACTTCCTGTTGGGAAGGAGAATATCCCATAAGTAATGGATGATCCGTGGACTGGATACACTTAACAAGAGAAATATATTACGGGCGGGGTCGTGGACTCTCCCTGCCAGGAAGGAAAGGAATTTATCTGGTAAGCATAAATTATGTTTTCCTTCCATAAAGCAGGGAGAGTCCACAACTTTATTCCTTACTGTTCACTGAAGAAATAACGGGAGGGAACAAAAAAGAGGTAGACCCTATTCTGAGGGCACCACAGCCTGAAAAAACATAATTTATGCTTACCTGATAAATTTATTTCTCTTGTGATGTATCGAGTCCACGGATTCATCCTTACTTGTGGGATATTCTCCTCCCCTACAGGAAGTGGCAAAGAGAGCACCCACAGCAGAGCTGCCTATATAGCTCCCCCCTTAGCTCCACCCCCCAGTCATTCGACCGAAGGCTAGGAAGAAAAAGGAGAAACCATAGGGTGCAGTGGTGACTGAAAGTTTAAAAATAAAAATATATATGCCTGTCTTAAAAAACAGGGCGGGCAGTGGACTCGATACATCACAAGAGAAATAAATTTATCAGGTAAGCATAAATTATGTTTTCCCTTGTAAGATGTATCGAGTCCACGGATTCATCCTTACTTGTGGGATACCAATACCAAAGCTTTAGGACACAGATGAAGAGAGGGACAAGACAGGGACCTTAAACGGAAGGCACCATTGCTTGTAGAACCTTTCTCCCAAAAATAGCCTCCGAAGAAGCAAAAGTATTGAATTTGTAAAATTTGGAAAAAGTATGAAGCAAAGACCAAGTCGCCGCCTTACAAATCTGTACAACAGAAGCCTCATTTTTAAAAACCCATGTGGAAGCCACAGCTCTAGTAGAATGAGCAGTAATCCTTTCAGGAGGCTGCCGTCCAGCAGTCTCATAGGCCAAACGGATGATGCTTTTCAGCCAAAAGGAAAGAGAGGTAGCCGTAGCCATTTGACCTCTTTGTTTACCAGAATAAACAACAAACAAAGAAGATGTTTGACGGAAATCTTTAGTTGCTTGTAAGTAGAATTTTAAAGCACGAACTACATCAAGATTGTGTAACAGACGTTCCTTCTTAGATGAAGGATTAGGACACAAAGAAGGAACCACAATCTCTTGATTGATATTCTTATTAGAAACAACCTTAGGAAGAAACCCAGGTTTGGTACGTAAAACCACCTTATCTGCATGGAAAACAAGGTAAGGGGAATCACATTGTAAAGCAGATAGCTCAGAAACTCTTCGAGCCAAAGAGATAGCTACTAAAAACAAAACTTTCCAAGATAAAAGCTTAATATCTATGGAATGCATAGGTTCAAACGGAACCCCTTGAAGAACTTTAAGAAATAAGTTTAGGCTCCATGGCGGAGCAACAGGTTTAAATACAGGCTTGATTCTGACCAAAGCCTGACTAAATGCTTTAACGTCTGGGACATCTGCCAGACGTTTGTGAAGTAGAATAGACAAAGCAGATATTTAACCTTTAAGAGAACTAGCAGATAATCCCTTCTCCAAACCATCTTGGAGAAAAGACAATATTCTAGGAATCCTAATCTTACTCCACGAGTAACCTTTGGATTCACACCAATAAAGATATTTGCGCCAAATCTTATGATAAATCTTCCTGGTGACAGGCTTTCTAGCCTGAATCAGGGTATCAATAACCGATTCAGAGAAACCACGCTTTGATAAAATCATGCGTTCAATCTCCAAGCAGTCAGACGCAGAGAAATTAGATTTGGATGCGTGAACGGCCCTTGAATTAGAAGGTCCCGCCTCATTGGCAGAGTCCACGGTGGAACCGAGGACATGTCCACTAGGTCTGCATACCAAGTCCTGCGTGGCAACGCAGGGGCTATCAGAATTACCGAAGCTCTCTCCTGCTTGATTCTGGCAACCAGACGTGGGAGAGGAAACGGTGGAAATACATAAGCCAGATTGAAGGACCAAGGCACTGCTAGAGCATCTATCAGTACCGCCTTGGGATCCCGGGACCTGGACCCGTAACAAGGAAGTTTGGCATTCTGACGAGACGCCATCAGATCAAATTCTGGTGTGCCCCATAGCTGAATCAGCTGGGCGAATACCTCCAGATGGAGGTCCCCCCCCCCCGGATGAAGAGTCTGACGACTTAGAAAATCTGCCTCCCAGTTCTCTACTCCTGGGATGTGGATTGCTGAGAGATGGCAAGAGTGATCCTCTGCCCACCGGATTATTTTGGTTACCTCCATCATTGCTAGAGAACTCCTTGTTCCTCCCTGATGATTGATATAAGATACAGTCGTGATGTTGTCCGACTGAAACCTGATGAATTTGGCCGCAGTAAGCTGAGGCCACGTCTGAAGCGCATTGAAAATCGCTCTCAGTTCTAAAATGTTTATCGGGAGGAGAGCTTCCTCCCGAGACCATAAGCCCTGTGCTTTCAGGGAGTTCCTGACTGCACCCCAGCCTAGCAGGCTGGCATCTGTCCTTACAATCAGCCACTCTGGCCTGCGGAAGCACATTCCCTGAGACAGGTGGTCCTGAGACAACCACCAGAGAAGAGAATCTCTGGTCTCCTGGTCCAGATGCAGTTGAGCAGATAAGTCTGCATAATCCCCATTCCACTGTTTGAGCATGCATAGTTGCAGTGGTCTGAGGTGTAGACGGGCAAAAGGAACTATGTCCATTGCCGCTACCATGAGTCCGATTACCTCCATACACTGAGCCACTGATGGCCGAGGAATGGAATGAAGAACTCGGCAAGTGGATAAGAGTTTTAACTTTCTGACCTCTGTCAGAAATATTTTCATTTCTACCGAGTCTATGAGAGTCCCTAGGAAGGAAACTCTTGTAAGAGGGAAGAGATAACTCTTTTTTATGTTCATTTTCCACCCGTGAGATGTCAGAAAAGCCAACACAATGTCTGTGTGAGACTTGGCTAGCTGGAAAGTCGACGCCTGAATTAAGATGTCATCTAGATAAGGCGCCACTGCTATGCCCAGTGGTCGTAGAACCGCCAGAAGGGACCCTAGCACTTTTGTGAAAATTCTGGGAGCCGTGGCCAACCCGAAAAGAAGGGCCACAAACTGGTAATGCCTGTTTAGAAAGGCGAATCTGAGGAATTGATGATGATCTCTGTGAATAGGGATGTGTAGAGACGCATCCTTTAAGTCCACGGTAGTCATATATTGACCCTCCTGGATCAGAGGTAGAATAGTCCGAATAGTATCCATCTTGAATGAGGAACTTGTTTAGAATTTTGAGATCCAAGATTGGTCTGAAAGTTCCCTCTTTCTTGGGAACCACAAACAGGTTTGAATAAAACCCTAGCCCCTGTTCCTCCTTTGGGACTGGGCGAATCACCCCCATGGTATGTAGGTCTTCTACACAGAGTAAGAACGCCTCTCTCTCTTTGTCTGGTTTACAGACAATCGAGAAATGTGAAATCTCCCCCTTGGAAGGGAGCCCTTGAATTCCAGAAGATATCCCTGGGACACAATTTCTAAAGCCCAGGGATCCTGAACATCTCTCGCCCAAGCCTGAGCGAAGAGAGAGAGTCTGCCCCCTACTAGATCCGGTCTCGGATCGGGGGCTACCCCTTCATGCTGTCTTAGAGGCAGCTGCAGGCTTCTTGGCCTGTTTACCCTTATTCCAAGCCTGGTTAGCTCTCTAGACTGATTTGGATTGGGCAAAATTCCCCTCTGGCTTTGTAGCAGAGGAAGCTGAAGCGGGACCACTCTTAAAGTTCCGAAAGGAACGAAAATTATTTTGTTTGGCCCTCATCTTATTTGATCTATCCTGAGAGGGCATGACCTTTCCCTCCAGTAATGTCTGAAATAATCTCCTACAGTTCAGGCCCGAATAGGGTCTTACCTTTGAAAGGAATGTTCAAAAGTTTCGATTTAGATGACACATCAGCAGACCAGGACTTAAGCCATAACGCCCTGCGTGCTAAAATGGCAAAACCTGAATTCTTTGCCACTAATTTAGCCAGTTGAAAAGCGGTATCTGTAATAAAAGAATTATCCAACTTAAGTGCCTTAATTCTGTCCATAATTTCCTCTAATGGAGTCTCCATTTGAAGATCCTCTTCTAGAGCCTCAAACCAGAAAGCAGCTGCAGTCGTTACAGGAACAATGCACGCAATAGGTTGGAGAGAAAACCTTGATGAACAAAAATTTTCTTCAGGAGACCCTCTAATTTTTCATCCATAGGATCTTTGAAAGCACAACTGTCCTCGATAGGTATAGTTGTACGCTTAGACAGAGTAGAAATAGCTCCCTCCACCTTAGGAACTGTCTGCCATGAGTCCCTTATGGTATCAGATATGGGAAACATTTTCTTAAAACAGGAGGGGGAGTGAACGGAATACCTGGTCTATCCCACTCCTTAGCAATAATATTGACAATCCTCTTAGGGACTGGAAAGACATCAGTGTAAACAGGAACCTCTAAGTATCTATCCATTTTACATAATTTCTCTGGGACCACTATAGGGTTACAATCATCTAGAGTTGCTAATACCTCTCTAAGCAATAAGCTTTAAAGGCCGTCATATCAGAATCTGTCTGAGAAAGTGTATTTCCTGAATCAGAAATTTCTCCCTTAGATAACAAATCCCTCGCCCCTTCAGAGCATTGTGAGGGCATATCAGAAACGGCTATTAAAGCGTGAGACGGCTCAGCATTTTTCCTTAACCCAGAGCTGTCCCGCTTTCCTTGTAAAACAGGCAGTTTGGATAAAACCTCAGTGAGGGTTGTATTCATAACTGTGGCCATGTCTTGTAAAGTAAATGAATGTGACGCACTAGAGCTACTTGGCGTCACTTGTGCAGGCGTTCCTGTTTGTGACACTTGGGGAGAGCTAGATGGCGAACCCTCATTTACTTCTGACTGAGAATCATCTACAAGTGTTAATATATGTTTTTTATAATTTATAGACATATCAGTACATTTGGGACACATTCTTAGAGGGGGTTCCACAATGGCTTCCAAACATATTGAACAAGGATTTTCCTTGGTATCAGACATGTTAAACAGGCTAGTTATGTAACAAGCAAGCTTGGAAAACACTGTAATCAAAGTAAATAACACTTCAAAATAAAACGGTACTGTGCCTTTAAGAGAAAAAAAGTTGCACAAGTTCTGCAAAACAGTGTAAAAAAGCAGTAAACTTAACAACATTTTTACAGTAGTATCTTACAGCCTTAGTAACTTTGCACAACTATGCAAATAAACAATTAACCCCTTAATGGCAAAACCGGATTGAAAAAAACATCAAAACCGGTAAAAAAGACTTTCAGCACCTTGCCACAGCTCTGCTGTGGCGCCTACCTGCCCTTCAGAACGATTTGTGGGGAAAAAACCTACTTTACAGCCCTCAAACACAGCAGGAACCTATAGAAAAGCAGTTGGATGACTTTTAAGGAAAAGAAACTGCGCAACTGAGGCGCGAAAATAGGCTCCTCCCACCTCACTCGATGTTTTGAGGCCTATTAGAAAAACACCTGAGTGTCTCTTAATTAACCATGTGGGTTAAAAAACCCTAACACAAACCAAAATGACCCCTTCAGTCCCTTCAAAAAACGTTATAATTGCATCATTTACTGAACAAACAAAAAACTTTTTTTCCTAACAGTGTCACCAGTAACAAATGAGCCCTTCAAGCAAGCTGAAATTCCTATCTAAGTGTCTGAATACAGCTTACCCTTTCCCCATGGGGATATTGCCAGCCTTTTCTAGAATAAACACAGTCTGTCTAGAAAAACATAGACTGAACATACCTTAATGCAGTTTAGCCTGCAAACCGTTCCCCCAACTGAAGTTTTCCTGTACTCTTCAGCTCTAGTGAGAACAGCAGTGGATCTTAGTTACAAAGTGCTAAGATCATAATCCTCCTTGCAGAAATCTTCATCTCTTTTTCTGCCAAAGAGTAAATAGTACACACCGACACCATTTTAAAATAACAAACTTTTGCTTGAGAAATAAAAAACTAAAATTTTTGTCACCACACTCGCTCTGCACTTCCTAGTTACTTAGAGTAGGCAAAGAGAATGACTGGGGGGTGGAGCTAAGGGGGGAGCTATATAGGCAGCTCTGCTGTGGGTGCTCTCTTTGCCACTTCTTGTAGGAGAGGAGAATATCCCACAAGTAAGGATGAATCCGTGAACTCGATACATCTTACAAGAGATATATTTCTTCCGAAAGCTGCTTCAGTCGAAGCAAACAAATCAAACTTGTAAAATTTAGAAAAAGTGTGTAAAAAGGACCAGGTAGCCTTACAAATCTGATCCATAATGGCTTTGGTCTTAAAAGCCCAGGAGGAAGCCACTGCTCTAGTGGAATGAGCCGTTATCCTCTCAGGAGGCTGTCACCCCACTGTCTCATAAGCTAAGAGGATGACACTCCTCAACCAGAAAGATAGGGAAGTCATAGTAGCCTACTGCCCCTTACACTTTCCCGTATAGATGACAAAGAGGAAGATTGTCTGAATTCCTTAGTAGCCTGAAGATAGAACTTCGAGGCATGAACCACATCAAAGCGTTCCTTTGCTAAAGAAGGATTAGGACACAAAGAAGGAACAACAATTTCTTGATTAATGTTACGATCCAACACCACCTTAGGGAGGAACCCTAATTTAGTACGTAAAACTGCCTTATCAGTATGGAAAACAAGATGGGGGGGTCACATTGCAAAGCAGAAATCTCAGAAACTCTGCATGCAGAGGCAATAGCCAACAAAAAAAAAGAATCTTCCAAGATAACAATTTAATGTCAACAGTATGCATAGGCTCAAACAGAGGTGGAGCCCCAGATCTAGACACAGGTCTGATCCTAGTCAGATCCTTAAAGGACTGCACATCCAGAAGCTCAACCAATCTTTTGTGCAGTAACACCGACAGGGCCGATATCTGTTCCTTCAGGGAACTAGCAGATAGACCCTTCTCCAGTCCATCCTGGAGAAAAGATAAAATTCTCGCAATCTTAACCTTATGCCAGGAAAAGCCACGCTCTTCACACCAGTACAAGTAAGTCCTCCACACCTTTATGGTAGATACAAGTAACTGGCTTACGAGCTTGAATGAGAGTGTCGATAACACCCTGAGAAAACCCTCTCTTGGTTAAGACTAAGCGTTCAATCTCCATGCAGTCAGCCTCAGAGAATCTAGATTTTGATGAACGAATGGACCCTGTATCAGCAGATCTCTGCGACAAGGTAACCTCCACTGAGGAGATGAGGACATCCCCACCAGATCCGCAAACCACATCCTTCACGGCCACGATGGAGAAATCAGAATCACTGATGCTCGCTCCTGCTTTTTTCGAGCCACCACAACACGAGAGAGAAGCGATAATGGAGGAAAAAGATATACGAGTTTGAACCTCCATGGTACTGAAAGGGCATCTATCAGTTCCGCCAGAGGATCCCATGAGATCTATCTCCGGCGCCCCCCACTTGCTGCATATCTCTGCAAACACCTTGGGTGGAGAGACCATTCCCCTGGGTAAAAGGATTGCCTGCTGAGAAAGTCCACTTTCCAGTTGTCCAGACCTGGAATGTGGATCGCTGACAGCGTACATCTGTGAGTCTCCCCCCACTCTAGTATCTGAGATACATCTCTCATCGCCAAGGGACTTCCATTCCCCCTTGATGGTTGATGTAGGCAACCAAGGTTATATTGTCTGATTGGAATCTGATAAACTGGGACAAACCCAGAAGGGGCTAAGCCTTCAAGGCATTGAAGATTGCCCGGAGTTCCAATATATTGATCGGAAGGGAGGACTCCTCCTGAGTCCACAGCCCTTGTGCCTTTGCACCCTAAACGGCTCCCCAGCCAGAAAACTTGCGTCCGAAGTCACAATCTCCCAGGATGGTCTCAAGAAGCACGTGCCTTGGGACAGATGATCTGGACAGAGCCACCAAGAGAGCGCGTCTCTCGATAGGTTGTCCAGCACAATTTGTTGAGACAAACCTCAAAATGCCTAAAAATACACCACTCACCACACCCACAATTCAGTTTAACGAATAGCCAAGTAGTGGGGTGATAAACTAAGGAGTAAAAAAGCATAGAAAAATAGGAACTGGAAATAAAATTGTGCTTTTATACAAAATCATAACCACCAAAAAAAGGGTGGGCCTCATGTACTCTTGCCAATATGAAATAAATTAATTTATCAGGTAAGTTCTTACATAAATTATGTTTTCTTTCATGTAATTTGCAAGAGTCCATGAACTAGATGTGGAAGACCACAGAAGAGTCACTAGAAAGGAAGGGATAAAATAAAAACTATTATTTCAGCTGAAGAAATTAAATCTACAAAAAAAATAAGTCTTTCTCATAAAATTCACATAAATTTTAAGAAAAAAAACATAAATCATAAGCAGAAGAATCAAACTGAGACAGCTGCCTGAAGAACTTTTCTACCAAAGACTGCTTCAGAAGAAGCAAATACATCAAAATGGTAAAATTTAGTAAATGTATGTAAAGAAGACCAAGTTGCTGTTTTGTGAATCTGATCAACTGAAGCTTCATTCTTAAAAGCCCAAGAGGTGGTGACTGATCTAGTAGAATGAGCTGTAATTCTCTGAGGCAGAGACTGCCCTGCCTCCAAATAAACCTTGTGAATTAAAAGTTTTAACCAAGATGCCAAAGAAATGGCAGAGTCTTTCTGACCTTTCTTAGGACCAGAAAAAACAACAAATAGACTAGAAGAACTCTTTAGTAGCTTCAACATAATATTTCAAAAGTTCTAACAACATCCAAAGAATGTAAAGATCTTTCAAGAGTATTCTTAGGATTAGGACGCATGGAAGGAACAACAATTTCCCTACTAATGTTGTTAGAATACACAACCTTAGGAAGAAATTTAAACGAAGTCCGCAAAACAGCCTTATCCTGATGGAAAATCAGAAAAGGAGACTCACAAGAGAGCAAACAATTCATAAACTCTTCTAGCTAAAGAGATAGCCAAAAGAAACAACACTTTCAAAGAAAAGAGTTTAATATCCAAAGAATGCATAGGCTCAAAAGGAGGAGCCTGCAAAGCACTCAAAACCAAATTAAGACTCCAAGGAGGAGAGATTGATTTAACAACAGGCTTGATACGAACAAAAGCCTGAAAAAAACAGCGAATATCAGGAAGTTTAGCAATCTTTCTATGAAATAAAACAGAAAGAGCAGAGATTTGTCCCTTCAAAGTACTTGCAGACAAACCTTTATCCAAACCATCCTGAAGAAACTGTAAAAATCTAGGAATTCTAAAAGAATGCCAAGAGAATTTATGAGAAAAACACCATGAAATATAGGTTTTCCAAACCCGATAATAAATCTTCCTTGAATCGGACTTACGAGCCTGTAGCATAGTATTAATCACTGAGTCAGAGAAACCTCTATGACTAAGCACTAAGCGTTCAATTTCCATACCTTCAAATTTAGCGATTTGAGATCCTGATGTAAAAACGGCCCCTGAGACAGAAGGTCTGGCCTTAAAGGAAGTGGCCAAGGTTGGCAACTGGAAATCCGGACAAGATCTGCATACCAAAACCTGTGATGCCATGCTGGTGCTATCAGAAAAAACATAATTTATGTAAGAACTTACCTGATAAATTAATTTCTTTTATATTGGCAAGAGTCCATGAGCTAGTGACGTATGGGATATACATTCCTACCAGGAGGGGCAAAGTTTCCCAAACCTTAAAATGCCTATAAATACACCCCTCACCACACCCACAATTCAGTTTAATGAATAGCCAAGAAGTGGGGTGATAAGAAAAAGTGCGAAAGCATATAAAATAAGGAATTGGAATAATTGTGCTTTATACAAAAAAATCATAACCATCACAAAAAAGGGCGGGCCTCATGGACTCTTGCTAATATGAAAGAAATGAATTTATCAGGTAAGTTCTTACATAAATTATGTTTTCTTTCATGTAATTAGCAAGAGTCCATGAGCTAGTGACGTATGGGATAATGACTACCCAAGATGTGGATCTTTCCACGCAAGAGTCACTAGAGAGGGAGGGATAAAATAAAGACAGCCAATTCCTGCTGAAAATAATCCACACCCAAAATAAAGTTTAATGAAAAACATAAACAGAAGATTCAAACTGAAACCGCTGCCTGAAGTACTTTTCTACCAAAAACTGCTTCAGAAGAAGAAAATACATCAAAATGGTAGAATTTAGTAAAAGTATGCAAAGAGGACCAAGTTGCTGCTTTGCAAATCTGATCAACCGAAGCTTCATTCCTAAACGCCCAGGAAGTAGAAACTGACCTAGTAGAATGAGCTGTAATCCTTTGAGGCGGAGTTTTACCCGACTCGACATAGGCATGATGAATTAAAGATTTCAACCAAGATGCCAAAGAAATGGCAGAAGCTTTCTGGCCTTTTCTAGAACCGGAAAAGATAACAAATAGACTAGAAGTCTTTCGGAAAGACTTAGTAGCTTCAACATAATATTTCAAAGCTCTAACAACATCCAAAGAATGCAACGATTTCTCCTTAGAATTCTTAGTATTAGGACATAATGAGGGAACCACAATTTCTCTACTAATGTTGTTGGAATTCACAACCTTAGGTAAAAATTCAAAAGAAGTTCGCAACACCGCCTTATCCTGATGAAAAATCAGAAAAGGAGACTCACAAGAAAGAGCAGATAACTCAGAGACTCTTCTGGCAGAAGAGATCGCCAAAAGGAACAAAACTGTCTAAGAAAGTAATTTAATGTCCAATGAATGCATGGGTTCAAAAGGAGGAGCTTGAAGAGCCCCCAGAACCAAATTCAAACTCCAAGGAGGAGAAATTGACTTAATGACAGGTTTTATACGAACCAAAGCTTGTACAAAACAATGAATATCAGGAAGATTAGCAATCTTTCTGTGAAAAAGAACAGAAAGAGCAGAGATTTGTCCTTTCAAAGAACTTGCGGATAAACCTTTATCTAAACCATCCTGAAGAAACTGTAAAATTCTCGGAATTCTAAAAGAATGCCAAGAAAAATGATGAGAAAGACACCAAGAAATATAAGTCTTCCAGACTCTATAATATATCTCTCTAGATACAGATTTACGAGCCTGTAACATAGTATTAATCACAGAGTCAGAGAAACCTCTTTGACCAAGAATCAAGCGTTCAATCTCCATACCTTTAAATTTAAGGATTTGAGATCCTGATGGAAAAAAGGACCTTGCGACAGAAGGTCTGGTCTTAGCGGAAGAGTCCACGGATGGCAAGAGGCCATCCGGACAAGATCCGCATACCAAAACCTGTGAGGCCATGCCGGAGCTACCAGCAGAACAAACGAGCATTCCTTCAGAATCTTGGAGATTACTCTTGGAAGAAGAACTAGAGGCGGAAAGATATAGGCAGGATGATACTTCCAAGGAAGTGATAATGCATCCACTGCTTCCGCCTGAGGATCCCGGGATCTGGACAGATACCTGGGAAGTTTCTTGTTTAGATGAGACGCCATCAGATCTATTTCTGGAAGCTCCCACATTTGAACAATCTGAAGAAATACCTCTGGGTGAAGAGACCATTCGCCCGGATGCAACGTTTGGCGACTGAGATAATCCGCTTCCCAATTGTCTATACCTGGGATATGAACCACAGAGATTAGACAGGAGCTGGATTCCGCCCAAACCAGAATTCGAGATACTTCTTTCATAGCCAGAGGACTGTGAGTCCCTCCTTGATGATTGATGTATGCCACAGTTGTGACATTGTCTGTCTGAAAACAAATGAACGATTCTCTCTTCAGAAGAGGCCAAGACTGAAGAGCTCTGAAAATTGCACGGAGTTCCAAAATATTGATCGGTAATCTCACCTCCTGAGATTCCCAAACTCCTTGTGCCGTCAGAGATCCCCACACAGCTCCCCAACCTGTAAGACTTGCATCTGTTGAAATTACAGTCCAGGTCGGAAGAACAAAAGAAGCCCCCTGAATTAAACGATGGTGATCTGTCCACCACGTTAGAGAGTGTCGTACAATCGGTTTTAAAGATATTAATTGAGATATCTTTGTGTAATCCCTGCACCATTGATTCAGCATACAGAGCTGAAGAGGTCGCATGTGAAAACGAGCAAAGGGGATCGCGTCCGATGCAGCAGTCATAAGACCTAGAAATAGCCCCATCAACTTTAGGGATTTTGTCCCAAAATTCTAATCTGTCAGACGGCACAGGATATAATTGCTTAAAACGTTTAGAAGGAGTAAATGAATTACCCAAATTATTCCATTCTCTGGAAATTACTTCAGAAATAGAACCAGGAACAGGAAAAACTTCTGGAATAACCACAGGAGATTTAAAGACCTTATCTAAACGTTTAGATTTAGTATCAAGAGGACCCGAATCCTCAATTTCTAAAGCAATTAGTACTTCTTTAAGTAAAGAACGAATAAATTCCATTTTAAATAAATATGAAGATTTATCAGCATCAATCTCTGAGACAGAATCCTCTGAACCAGAAGAGTCATTAGAATCAGAATGATGATGTTCATTTAAAAATTCAACATTTTTATGTTTACTAGAAGGAGGAATAACAGACATAGCCTTCTTGATGGATTCAGAAACAAAATCTCTTATGTTATCAGGAACATTCTGAACATTAGATGTTGATGGAACTGCAACAGGTAATGGTACATTACTAAAGGAAATATTATCTGCATTAACAAGTTTGTCATGACAATTAATACAAACAACAGTTGGAGGAACAGCTACCAAAAGTTTACAGCAGATACACTTAGCTTTGGCAGTTCCAGCACCAGACAGCGATTTTCCTGAAGTATCTTCTGACTCAGATGCAACGTGAGACATCTTGCAATATGTAAGAGAAAAAACAACATATAAAGCAAAATTGATCAAATTCCTTAAATGACAGTTTCAGGAATGGGAAAAAATGCCAAGGAACAAGCTTCTAGCAACCAGAAGCAAAGAAAAAAACGAGACTTAAATAATGTGGAGACAAAAGCGACGCCCATATTTTTTTAGCGCCAAATAAGACGCCCACATTATTTGGCGCCTAAATGCTTTTGGCGCCAAAAATGACGCCACGTCCGGAACGCCGACATTTTTGGCGCAAAAGAACGTCAAAAATGACGCAACTTCCGGCGACACGTATGACGCCGGAAACAGAAAATATTTTTTGCGCCAAAAAAGTCCGCGCCAAGAATGACGCAATAAAATGAAGCATTTTCAGCCCCCGCGAGCCTAACAGCCCACAGGGAAAAAAGTCAAATTTTTAAGGTAAGAAAAATATTTGATTCAAGTGCATTATCCCAAATATGAAACTGACTGTCTGAAAAAAGGAATGTTGAACATCCTGAGTCAAGGCAAATAAATGTTTGAATACATATATTTAGAACTTTATTAAAAAAGTGCCCAACCATAGCTTAGAGTGTCACAGAAAATAAGACTTACTTACCCCAGGACACTCATCTACATGTTTGTAGAAAGCCAAACCAGTACTGAAACGAAAATCAGCAGAGGTAATGGTATATATATAAGAGTATATCGTCGATCTGAAAAGGGAGGTAAGAGATGAATCTCTACGACCGATAACAGAGAACCTATGAAATAGACCCCGTAGAAGGAGATCATTGAATTCAAACAGGCAATACTCTTCTCACATCCCTCTGACATTCACTGCACGCTGAGAGGAAAACCGGGCTCCAACCTGCTGCGGAGCGCATATCAACGTAGAATCTAGCACAAACTTACTTCACCACCTCCATAGGAGGCAAAGTTTGTAAAACTGAATTGTGGGTGTGGTTAGGGGTGTATTTATAGGCATTTTAAGGTTTGGGAAATTTTGCCCCTCCTGGTAGGAATGTATATCCCATACGTCACTAGCTCATGGACTCTTGCTAATTACATGAAAGAAACATGCAATTGTTCCATTATGATCTTGGAGATCACCCTTGGAAGAAGAACTAGAGGCGGAAAAATGTAAGCAGGTTTGAAAAACCAAGGAACTGCTAATGCATCTACCATCTGCGCCTGAGGATCTCTGGACCTGGAAAGGTACCTGGGAAGCTTGTTGTTTAGATGGGAAGCCATCAGATCTATTTCGGGAAGACCCGACATCTGTACAATCTGACAAAATACATCTGGATGGAGAGACCACTCCCCTGGATATTTCTTTCATCGCTAAAGGACTGCGAGTCCCACCCTGATGATTGACATATGTCACAGTTGTGATATTGTCTGTCTGAAAACGAATGAATGATTCTCTCTTTAATAGAGGCCAAACCTGTAGAGCCCTGAAAATAGCACGGAGTTCTAAAATATTGATTGGTAACCTCGCCTCTTGAGGATTCCAAACTCCTTGTGCTGTCAGAGACCCCCAGACAGCTCCCCAACCTGTGAGACTTGCATCTGTTGAAATCACAGTCCAGGAAGGATGAACAAAAGAGGCCCCTTCAATAATCTGATGATGGTCCAAACACCAGGACAGAGAGAGTTGAATGTTGGGATTTAAGTATATCAATTGTGATATTCAAGTATAATCCCTGCACCATTGATTCAGTATGCAAAGCTGCAGAGGTCTCATATGAAAACGAGCAAAGGGGATCACGTCCGATGCTGCAGTCATGAGACCTAAAACTTCCATGCACATAGCCACTGAAGGGAATGATCGAGACTAAAGGTTTCGAACAGGCAGAAAACAATTTCATTAGTCTCTTGTCTGTTAAAGAGTCATGGACACTGACTCTATCTGGAAACCTAAAAAGGTGACCCTTGTCTGAGGAATCAAGAAACTCTTTGGTAAATTGATCCTCCAACCATGTTTTTGAAAAAACAACACAAGTTGATTTGTGTGAGATTCTGCTGAATGAAAAGATTAAGCCAGTACCAAGATATCGCTCAAATAAGGAAACACCGCAATACCCTGCTCTTTGATTACAGATAGAAGGGCACCGAGAACCTTCGAAAAGATTCTTGGAGCTGTTTCTAGGCCAAATGGAAGAGCAACAAATTGGTAATACTTGTCTAGAAAAGAGAATCTCAGAAACCGATAGTGGTCTGGATGAATCGGAATGTGAAGATACGCATCCTCTAAGTCTATTGAGGACATGTAATGACCTTGCTGAACAAAAGGCAGAATAGTCCTTATAGTCACTATCTTGAAAGTTGGGACCCTTACAAATTGATTCAAAAACTTCAGGTCCAGAACTGGTCTGAAAGAGTTTTCCTTCTTCGGGACAATAAATAGATTTGAATAAAAACCCAGACCCTGTTCCAGAAGTGGAACTGGTACAAATACCCCTAAAAGCTCTAGATATGAAACACACTTCAGAAAGGCCTGAGCTTTCACAGGATTTGTTGGAACGTGAGAGAGAAAAAATCTTCTCACAGGAGGTCTTATTCTGAAACCTATTCGATACCCCTGGGAGACAATATTCTGAATCCAATGATTCCGAACGGAACCTGCCCAAACGTCTTGAAATAATGAGTGGTTTTCTGTTGTCTATTCCGACAAAAGGAACAAAACCAATTAGAAGCTTAAGATTTACCTTTAGACCTTTTATCTTGGGGCAAAAAACTCCCTTCCCCCAGTAATAGTGGAAATAATAGAATCCAACTGGGAACCAAACAAATTATTACCCTGGAATGATAAAGATAGTAACCTAGATTTAGATACCATGTCAGCATTCCATGATTTGAGCCATAAAGCTCTTCTAGCTAAAATAGCCAAAGACATAGATTTAACATCAATCTTGATTATATCAAAAATAGCATCACAGATAAAATGATTAGCATGTTGAAGCAAACGAATAATGCTATGCAAATCAGAATCTTTTTCCCGATGTGCTAAGCTATCCAACCAAAAAGTTGATGCAGCCGCAACATCAGCCATAGAAATGGCAGGTCTGAGAATATAGCCAGAATGTAAATAAGCTTTCCTTAGATAAGATTCAATTTACCTATCTAAAGGATCCTTAGAAGAGGTACTATCTTGAATAGGAATAGTAGTACGCTTAGCAAGAGTAGAAATAGCCCCATCAACCTTAGGGACTTTTCCCCAAAACTCTAACTGCTAGATTACGAGTCTTGTGTTAGGCTTAAAAAGCAGCGTTGGCCGGTCCCAACGTTGCTTTTTAACGCCCGCTGGTATTACGGGTCTTGAAGGTACAGGCTCACCGCTCACTTTTTTGGTCAGACTCGGAAATACCACAAATCCACTTACGTCAATTGCGTATCCTCTTTTTTCAATGGGACTTGCATAGCGCCGGTATTAAGAGTCAAAAAGTGAGCGGTAGACCCTCCTGTCAACCCTGGTACCGCATTTTAAAGTCAGTAGTTAAGAGTTTTACACTACAACGCCGTAGCATAAAACTCTTAACTAAAGTGCTAAAAAGTACACTAACACCCATAAACTACCTATTAACCCCTAAAACGAGGCCCCCCCACATTGCAAACACTTTTAAAAAAAAATTAACCCCTAATCTGCCGCCACTATAATAAATATATTAACCCCTAAACCGCAGCACTCCCGCCTTGCAAACACTAGTTACATTTTATTAACCTCTAATCTGCCGTCCCTAACATCGCCGACACCTACCTACATTTATTAACCCCTAATCTGCCGCCCCAACGTCGCCGCCACTATATTAAAGTTATTAACCCCTAAATCTAAGTCTAACCCTAACCCCCCCTAACTTAAATATAATTTAAATAAATATAAATAACATAACTATAATTAACTAAATTATTCCTATTTAAAACTAAATACCTATCAAATAAACCCTAAGCTAGCTACAATATAACTAATAGTTACATTGTAGCTAGCTTAGGGTTTATTTTTATTTTACAGGCAAGTTTGTATTTATTTTAACTAGATAGAATAGTTACTAAATAGTTATTAAACATTTAATTACTACCTAGCTAAAATAAAGACAAAAGTACCTGTAAAATAAAACCTAACCCAAGTTACAATTACACCTAACACTACCACTATCATTAAATTAATTCCTTAAATTAAATAAAATTATCTAAAGTATCAAAAAAAAATGAACACTAAATTACAGAAAATAATTACAAAATTACAAGATTTTAAAACTAATTACACCTAATCTAATCCCCTAACAAAATAAAAAGCCCTACCCTACACTAAATTACAAATAGTCCTTAAATGGGCCTTTTGCTGGGCATTGCCCCAAAGTAATCAGCTCTTTTACCTGTAAAAAAAATTACAAAAATCCCCCTCCCAACATTAAAACCCACCACCCACACAACCAACCATACTCTAAAACCCACCCAATCCGCCCTTAAAAAAACCTAACACTAACCCCCTGAAGATCGACCTACCGGGTGACATTTTCATCCAAGCCGGGCAGAAGTGGTCCTCCAGACGGACAGAAGTCTTCATCCAGACGGCGAGGAGTGGGTCCATCTTCAAGACATCCGACGGCTACGACTGAATGAAGGTTCCTTAAAATGACGTCATCCAAAATGGCGTCCCTTCAATTCCGATTGGCTGATAGAATTCTATCAGCGAATCGGAATTAAGGTAGAAAAAATCCTATTGGCTGATGCAATCAGCCAATAGGATTGAGCTCGCATTCTATTGGCTGATTGGAACAGCCAATAGAATGCCAGCTCAATCCTATTGGCTGATTGCATCAGCCAATATAATTTTTTCTACCTTAATTCCGATTGGCTGATAGAATTAAGGGCTATTTGTAATATAGTGGAAGCGTAGGGCTTTTTTTATTTTGGGGGGCTTTTTTATTTTGTTAGGGGGATTAGATTAGGTGTAATTAGTTTAAAAATCTGTTAGGGGGATTAGATTAGGTGTAATTAGTTTAAAAATCTTGTAATTTTTTTATTATTTTCTGTAATTTAGTGTTTTTTTGTACTTTAGATAATTTTATTTAATTTAGAGAATTAATTTAATTATAGTGGTAATGTTAGGTGTAATTGCAACTTAGGTTAGGTTTTATTTTACAGGTACTTTTGTCTTTATTTTAGCTAGGTAGTTATTAAATAGTTAATAACTATTTAATAACTATTCTACCTAGTTAAAATAAATACAAACTTGCCTGTAAAATAAAAATAAACCCTAAGCTAGCTACAATGTAACTATTAGTTATATTGTAGCTAGCTTAGGGTTTATTTTATAGGTAAGTATTTAGTTTTAAATAGGAATAATTTAGTTAATGATAGTTATTTTTATTTAGATTTATTTAAATTATATTTAAGGTATGGGGTGTTAGGGTTAGACTTAGGTTTAGGGGTTAATAACTAATATAGTGGCGGCGACGTTGGGGGCGGCAGATTAGGGGTTAATGAATATAATGTAGGTGTCGGCGATGTTGGAGCAGCAGATTATGGGTTCATAAGTATAATCTAGGTGGCAGCGGTGTCCGGAGCGGCAGATTAGGGGTTAATAATATAATGTAGGTATCGGCGATGTCGGGGGCGGCAGATTAGGGGTTAATAAGTGTAAGATTAGGGGTGTTTAGACTCAGGGTTCATGTTAGGATGTTAGGTGTAGACAAAAATGTATTTTCCCCATAGGAATCAATGGGGCTGCGTTAGGAGCTAAACGCTGCTTTTTTGCAGGTGTTAGTTTTTTTTCAGCCGGCTCTCCCCCATTGATTACTATGGGGAAATCGTGCATGAGCACGTTCAGCCAGCTCACCGCTAACGTAAGCAGCGCTGGTATTGAGGTGAGATGTGGAGCAAAATTTTGCTCTACGATCACTTTTTTGCGGGTTTGGAAAAACCCGTAATACCAGCGCTGTCTGTAAGTAAGCGGTGAGCATAAACTGCTCTTTAGCACCGCACAGCTTCTAACGCCAAACTCGTAATCTAGCCGAAACTTAGCTACTGGCAAAGAATACAACTTTTTAAACCTTGAAGAAGGAAAAAAAAGAAGTACCAGGCTTAGACCATTCCTTAGCAACCCCATCAGAAATAGCATCAGGAACAGGAAAAAACCTCAGGAGTAATCACAGGAGGTTTATAGACCGAATTTAAACGTTTAGTGGATTTATTATCAAGAGGTCCAGACTCCTCAATATCCAAAGTTATCAACACTTCTTTTAACAAAGAAAAAATGGAAATGCTAAAATTGACAAAAAAGCAAATAGCATAGCCCTCTGAGCATGAAGAAGGCAAGGAGCATATAGAAAGTGGGGTAAAATAAAATCAATTTTTTTTGGCGCCAAGTATAATAATTAATTATGGCTAAAATTCCAATTGTAATGCTGGCCACATAACAGGATATTTATATGTCCCTGTATCATTCAGTTTGCTGGAAATCTCTTCTTTGTGAATGGCATGTCCCACAGATATAGGGTTTCACATTGATCTGAGCTCCCAAACATTAATCCATAAGCAAGTAGTTGGAACACATCTATTCTCGTGGCCAATAACAAAATTGAAAATAGATAGGAGGGACTTTAAGATCTTGTGTGAGTTCTTGGCCTCCTCTTAGTGGCGGGAATTATATCCCACATGTTATGGACCTTATATAGACTATCATCATTATACGAAAGAAAGAAAGATACAAGAATGAAACAGCAGTAAAATGATAAACACAAAGGAAGAAGGTAAGAAAAGACAATGATGCTAAAGAATGTAAGGTAGATTGGAGTGATAGGGAAATACCATGGAGAAAGAATAGAACAAAACAGATGAATGAAGAAAGCAAAATACAGCACAGTCAGAAACAAAATTAAGAAAATGAAAGAGAAAATAAAGAACAAAAAAATACAGATCAAGAAAGAGAAATTAATTAAGAGAAAAAACATGTTAGAGGGAAAGAAGAAATAGGATAGTAAAAGAAAGGGGTAAAAGAGAAAAGGAAGGGAGGAATAGGAGAGGCTGCCAACTGACCGAATAATAGGTGCAAAGGTACGAGATGCAAGAATAAAAAACAAGGAGGGGCGATAATTAAAGGGACACTGAACCCAGTTTTTTCTTTCGTGATTCAGATAGAGCATGCAATTTTAAGCAACTTTCTAATTTACTCCTATTATCAATTTTTCTTCGTTTTCTTGCTATCTTTATTTGAAAAAGAAGGCATCTAAGCTTTTTTGGGGGTCCAGAACTCTGGACATCACTTTTTTATTGGTGGATGAATTTATCCACCAATCAGCAAGGACAACCCAGGTTGTTCACCAAAAATGGGCCGGCATCTAAACTTACATTCTTGCATTTAAAATAAAGATACCAAGAGAATGAAGAAAATTTGATAATAGGAGTAAATTAGAAAGTTGCTTAAAATGTCATGCTCTGTCTGAATCATGAAAGAAAATATTTGGGTACAGTGTCCCTTTAAAGGAGAAAGACGCAGTAGCAAAACAACGAAGACAGAAGAGCTAGATGG
Organism: Bombina bombina; assembly: GCF_027579735.1. Lineage (NCBI taxonomy): Eukaryota > Metazoa > Chordata > Amphibia > Anura > Bombinatoridae > Bombina > Bombina bombina. The sequence goes on along the minus strand of NC_069502.1, from coordinate 140,222,490 downwards.
ACTGTAAATAAACCAGCTGATCTGCACATAAATACTGCATGTAAAATCTGTGCTTATTTAATGGTTTCACAGTAGCCATTCTCCTCAGCAAGACTAGTGCACAAAACATAAACGCTCTGCTTCTTTCTACTTCTGTTTGCTGCCATTTTGTATCTTACATCCATCAGGGAACGTTGAACAACATATACTTACCCTTCAACTAAGTTATCGAAATCAGATTTCTTGCTGTCCTTAGGGTTCTGTTTAGTAAATATTTCCAGGGCAAGATCTTCATATAGCTGTCGCTGCTCATCAGTCAAAGTCTCCAGTGACTCCAGTTTGATAAAGGCCTTTGAACAGGTGCCAAATGCTCTGTTAGCACAGGCACACAAAGCTAAGAGGGAATAGACTTCTACCACAGGAATAATGTCTTCAAAATCTCTTAGATGAAGAGCTGTAAAACGGTAACAAAAAATTAGCAATACCAACAAGTTCTCTTCGTAGCTTTTGTTGAAAAGTAGGAACATATGCTTAGGAGCCGGCCCATTTCTGGAGCACCATAGGGCAGCTGTTTGGCAAGAGTGTTATCTATTTGCAAGAGCACAAGAGGGCAGCACCATTTCCTGCCATGTGGTTCTCCAGATGCCTACCTAGGTATCTCTTCAACACAGAATATCATGGGAATGCAGCAAATTTGATAATAGAAGTAAATTGGAAACTTTTTAAAAGTGGTCTGCTCTGTGTGAGTCATTAAAGAAAATGTTTGGGTTTCATATCCCATTAAATTGCCTCATAACTGGACATAGGCACAGAAAATTGAATGCAAGTCCTATGAGCTCACTGTATGTATCGTACTCTGCATACGCTGTCAACACAATGTATGAACTGAAACTAAAACTTCAGGTTAACAAAACGTAATAAACATCTGCACTGTTTTTTTTACCAGTGTTTAATTGTAATAATCATTCAGTTTTATCTTCTTGTTCTTTGTTTATTATTATTATTATTATAGTGAGAAAAATAATATGGCTGCATTAGTAAGCGAACTGCTGAGATTGAAATGCATATTTGCTCACCTGTTCTCATAGCAGCATCCACATAACCCTCATAAAGCTGCCTCTGAGCAAGTAAAAAGAAGTGGTAAGCTTCAGCTCCACGCCAGGCATTGTCAATTACCCGATTATTGGTTGACAAACTGTCCTCCTCCAACAAACCAGCTAAGGCTGATGTAGCCTGAAAAAAAGGAAACAACAACAACTTTTATCTCAATACAAAATGAAAACTAATTCTGCATCATATATTAACAATAAGCAGAATCCACTGCAGGACAATTATAAGAGAAAACATAATATCTTTGAAATGATTGTTAATTTCTTTCTTCATATGCTGTGAAACCACAAGAAGCATTACATTATTCTAGACAATTGGTCTAACACTACACAATCCACATGGAGAAAGGTAGACTTTAAATATGCTTCTACAAGAAGCTCCTTCTCCAGTCCACTTCCAGTTTAATGGTTTACACAAGCAAAGGTGTAGGCTGAACCAAGACTGAAAAGAACAACATAGAACAGACATTGCATGGAGAGCTCTTAGAAAGGAAGATTTTGAAGAAAATAATCGCAAGCTAGATAATGGGAAATACTTCAATGCTGTACCAAAGCCTAGACCTGATAAACAGGTGGTGGCTGGCTTGTGTGCATTGTTCAGTGTGTTCATAACGGAGTTTAAGCCTTTACATATCAGAATATGGAATTCAGGAACCAGGCCATCAGAGCTAAAACTGCTAAGACAAAACATAAATTATGCTTACCTGATAATTTAATTTCCATCTGTGGGAGGAGAGTCCACTGCTTCATTCATTACTTGTGGGAATTAAGAACCTGGCCACCAGGAGGAGGCAAAGACACCCCAGCCAAAGGCTTATATACCTCCCCCACTCCCCTCATCCCCCAGTCATTCTGCCAAGGGAACAAGGAACAGTAGGAGAAATATCAGGGTATAAATGGTGCCAGAAGAATAATATTAAATTTAGGTGTGTGTGTGTGTGTGTGTGTGTGTGTGTGTGTGTGTCCGGGGAAACGGGTGGGAGCAGTGGACTCTCCTCTCACAGATGGAAATGAAATTATCAAGTAAGCATAATTTATGTTTTCCATCTTAATGGGAGGAGAGTCCACTGCTTCATTCATTACTCGTGGGAACAAATACACAAGCTCTAGAGGACACTGAATAAAAAAAAAAAAACGGGAGGGTAAAAGGAGGCGGACCCTATACTGAGGGTACCACAGCCTGCAGAACTTTTCTCCCAAAAGCTGCTTCCGCCGAAGCAAAAACATCAAATTTGTAAAATGTTGCAAAAGTATGTAAAGAGGACCAAATAGCCGCCTTACAAATCTGCTCCATAGAAGCCTTGTTCTTAAAGGCCCAAGAAGGGGCCACAGCTCTAGTTGAATGAGCCGTAATCCTCAGAGGAGGCTTATGTCCCGCTGTCTCAATGCGAAACGGAGGACATTCCTCAGCCAAACAGATAAGGAAGTCGAAGAGGCCCTCCGACCCCCACGCTTCCCGGAAAGAGAACAAACAGAGAAAGAAGTTTGTCTAATTCCTTTGTGGCCTGAAAATAGGACTTCAAGGCACAAACCACATCCAGAATTAATTTGAAAAAGTTCCTTCGACAAAGAAGTAGGAGATAAGAAAGGAACCACAATCTCTTGATTGTTTTGCAAATTGACACAACCTTAGGAAGAAAACCTAACTTGGTTCGTAGAACAGCCTTATCTGGAAAGCCAGAGAAGGAGGGACAAATTGCAAGACAGTAATCACAGATACTCTGCGCGCAGAAGCAATAGCCCGTAGAAAAGGAACCTTTCAAAACAATAATTTAATGTCTACTTCATGCATAGGCTTCAATGGAGCCTGTGCAAAACCTAAAGAACAAGATATAGACCTCCAAGGAGGAGCAATAGATCTAAACACAGGTCTGATCCTAGCAGAGCCTTAACAAGTGATTGCACATCAGGAAGTAGGTCCTCCACAGCTTATGATAGATGCGACGAGCAACCAGATACAAGCTTGAATGAGAGTGAAAATAACACTCTCAGAAAACCCTCTCTTGGCTAGGACTAAGTGTTCAATCTCCACGTAGTCGGTCTCAGAGATCTAGACATAGATGAACAAAGAGACCTTGGTCAGCAGATCCCTGCGACAAGGTAACTTCCACAGAGGAAACTTCCCCACTAGTCCGCAAACTACATCCTTCGCTGCCAAGATGGAGCAATCAGTATCACTGATGCCTGCTTGATTCGAGCCACTACACTAGGAAGTAGTGGTAACAGCCATAAAAGATAAATTGGATTGAAGCTCCAAGGCACCGCTAATGCATCTGTTAGCTCCGTCTGAGGATCCCTGTACCTCGACCCATATCTGGGTAGCTTGGTATTGAGATGCCATAAGATCTTCCTCTTGCAAATATCTGCAAATACTCAGGATGGAGAGACCATTACCCCGGATAAATGGATTGTCTGCTGAGGAAATCCGCTTCCCAGTTGTCCACACCCGGAATGTGGATCGCTGACAGCGAACAAATGTGGTTTTCCCCCCACTCCAGAATCCGAGATACTTCTCTCATAGCTAGGGAGCTTCTTGTTCCCCCCTGATGGTTGATGCAAGCCACCAGGGATATATTGTCTGATTGGAACTGGGACAAACCCAGCAGAGACCAAGCCTTCAGAGCATTGTATATTGCACGAAGATCCAAAAATGCGATTGGGAAGGAGCTTTTTCTCCTGAGACCATAGGCCCTGTGCCTTCCTGGCACCCCCAACAGCTCCCCATCCTGACAGACTCGCAACCGTAGTCACAATCCCCTAGGATGGTCTTGAGACGGACATCCCTTGGAACAAGGGATCCGGATAAAAAAACCCAAGAGAGCGATTCTCTCGATCGGTTGTCCAGAGAAATCTGTTAAGACAGATCTAAATGTTCGCCGTTCCACTGATTTAGCATGCACAGTTGCAACAGTCTGAGGTCAAACCTGGCAAAGGAAATTATGTCAATGCTGGACACCATGAGACCCATCACTTCCATACACCGAGCCACAGATGGCCTTAAAGAGGTCTGGAGGGCAAGACATGTTGAAGCTAGCCTGCAACGTCTCTGGTCTGTTAGAAATATTCTCATGTCTATGAAGACTATTATAGTACCTGAGAATTCTACCCTGGTACTTGATACAAGAGAACTCTCTCTAGATTTATCTTCCATCCATTGGATCAAAGAAGATAGAGGAGAGATTACGAATAGTCCACTCTCCAAAAAATGTATTGAAGAATGCTGCGTTGGCCGGGAATCAAACCCGGGTCAACTACTTGGAAGGCAGCTATGCTCACCACTATACCAGCAAGACCAAACAGAAGATCAATAAACTGGAAGTGCTGGTCCAGGAACTCAAACCTTAGGAACTGGAAGTGGTTGAAACTTTTTGGTAAGCCTTATTTCAATTAATTGTGATATTATTTAAGCATTATTGCACTATGTTGTATTTTTTCACTTACAGGATTTGAATTGGAAGATTTTTAGTTTTTTTGGATATATTATATATATATATATATATATATATATATATATATAAACACAGGATCATTTTCTACACTACTCCTATCAACCCACGTATACCACTTGGAGACTTATCTATAAGGAGAAACACAATTCTTTCAGTTTATTTTTATTTTTCATTTTTTATTAGTTTGCAAACATATTTTTAAACACATTTTTAAAGCACATATCTCTTTGGTGTTTTGTTTTTAATTTTTTTGGATTTTTTAGACACATTTTTTTTTGCATTATCTACACAGGTCATTTGATCACTCACTATTTTTCAAGGATTTTTCTAAGACTCACTATCCACAAGTTTCTTTACATATTGGACTAAGGGACAAATCTGACATCAGCATACCAGACAGGTTTAATGCTTAATTAGCCATACAATTTTCATCACTACCTCAACTATATTTTATCACTATATCAACTATATGTTTTTAACATGTTATATGTTTTAAATGTGTTATATTGTTAACAACATGGATCCATGATTGATTTTATATTTTGTGAACATTTTGTGAATATCTATATTTTGTGAATATATTGTGTGAATAATTTGTGAATATTGGTATTACACATTAGTTAGTTTTAAATCAATAAATGTTTTATTGTGAACATATATTCTGAATACATAATCCTTTGCCATTCTTTAGGCGCTCCTTAGACCTCCCTCTCTTTGAACTGGAAGTGGTCCTTGAGGATTGGTACGTGAAGGGAGCATCCTTTAGATCTATTGTGGTCATGAATTGCCCTTCTCGAACGAGGGGAAGAATGGACCTATTGTCTCCCATTTGAACGAGGGGACATTTAAAAACGTATTTAAGCATTTTAGGTCCAAATCGGACGGAAAGGTACCTCCTTCTTTGGGACCACGAAAAGGTTTGAATAGTATCCCAAACCTCTTACTGCGATAGGCACCAGGACAATAACTCCTAAGAGGACAGATCCCGTACACACCCCAGAAAGGCTTCCCTCCTTTCTGGTCAGGAAGACAGAAGAGAGAGGAGGAATCTGCCCTTGGGTGGCTGAGACTTGAAACCTATCTTGCAACCCTGAGCTATGACCTCCAGGACCCATGGATCCTGCACGTCCCCTGAACCAAGCGACTGAAGAGCGACAGTCTGTCCCCTACACGATCCAGAAGAGGACCGGGGACCGTCCGTTCATGCTGACTTTGGATTTATTCCAGGGCTGTGCCAGCTTCCAAGAGCTCTTGGATTGCTCAGGCTCAGCGGAGGACTGCTGACATGGGCTTTATCAAAACGAAAAGAACAAAAAGTTTCCCTTAAAAACATTCATATTCTCTTGCGGTAGAAGGGAATCCTTGCTCCCTGTGACCGTGGAGATAATTGAGTCCAGGCCTGGCCCAAACAAAATATTCCCTTAAAGGGGAGGGAAAGAAGTCTAGACTTAGACCATGACTTCAGGCAGAGCCAGACGGGCCTAAACAGAAAAAGCTGAAGCCTTAGCATTTAGGCGAATAATCTGCCTAATAGCATCACAGATAAAAGTATTAGCAACCCTCAAGGCCGTAAATCTTTCCTGAGTAACGTCGAGGGGACCTTTCCACCCCGATCAAATCCTATAAGGAGTCACACCAGAAGGTAGTTTCTCCAGCAACCGCGGCAACGGCCGCCTCTGGTTGAAACAAATACCCTGTATGTTGAAACAACTTTCTTAACAGAGTTTCCATCCTTTATCCATGGGCTCTTAAAACGAAGAGCTATCCTCAAACGGGATAGTAATACGTTTAGCAAGGGTGAAGATATCGCCATCCCTTTTAGGGACGGAACCTCACAACTCCTTTGAGAGTCCAGGACCGGGAACAATTTGTTAAAGCGAGAAGAGAGGAACAATTCAGTCCCATTCATTCTTAATAATGTTCGCCATCTAACAGGAGCAGGGAAGGATAAGGTACCACCCTGTCCTCAAACTCTATCCAATTTAGGAATCAAAGGTTCCTCAGGCAATTTGACCTCTGGAACCACTGCATTTGCCAAAAAACTTCCTTTAGAAGAAACCGCAAATTCCTAAAACTAAAGTCTGGTTCCTCCACAGCCGGAGGTTTAGAAGCAGCAGACTCCGACCCAAAATGTTCATACTCTGAAGTCTCAGAAAGAACTTCATCCTCGGATAACCCTATCAGTTAAATCCAATAAATTATCTGACGTACTCTGGGAAGGAGTGCAATATGTAACCTTTCGCTTGCGTTAGCAGGGCGAGGTAAAGCAGTAAAGGCTGTAGACACCGCCGTCTGAGCTGCGCAGTAACGTCTGGTGAAAAAATTACCCCCTCCAGATGGAGGATCAGCAATGCTATGGGAAAACTGCATATGTAGAGAGATAAGCATGAAGGGTACACACTTCACTGGACAACAACTCCTCAGAGGTGGATGGCTCATTGGTATCAAACGTGTTTGATATTATCACATTATCAAGGCATATGGAACATAATTGAGGGGGCGGCCTCACAATATAAACAGGAATTACTCTTCAGGAATGGAGAGAGTGATCGCTAAGTAACAGAATCCTCCATCGCTAGTGCAATAACCAGAGAACTATAGAAATAAAACATCTTATTTTATAAAAAAAAACTGCACCTTTATATCCCAAATGGCTGGGGCACTCACCACCTCCCATGAACCAGACAGTACAGAGAGTTATGACTCCTCTCTGATAGACATCCGGTCAGGAAAGAGGGAAAGAATCACATGGTGCACAATGCAGGACCATCCTTGCTATGAGAAAAAGTGTGCCAAGCTAGTAAGCTGTATGGCTCTCAAAGTGAAAGTGAAACCTGTATATTCCATAACAGCCTATGAGCCCATAACATCTCACACATAAAAGCAGCATAAAATCAAATAAACATATAAGATTATCCCCCCCCCCCCTGTTCAATAATCCCCCTCAGGAGATATTAACCCTTGATTCTATACAGATAAAAGGAGTCACACTGTGACCCTGTCTTCTAGCGTTATCATACATGTATAAAAAATGAAACGATCTTAACAGAATCTATGCCGTGGAACAGGAACACGGCCTTTTAAGTGTGACAGGTTAGTAGCATTGCTCCTGACATGGACTTGAGAGCAGAAAGCAGGCAGCGAAACTCGTCAACGCTGATTGCTTATGGAGCTGTTAATCTGAGTCGGGATGGTTTCCCAGAAAGACTCTCCTTGCATCTCCGGACTCTGTCACCCATGCTCTCATTGAGAGGCTGATAGGACTACTTAAAACTCCAGTCCCATTGTGAAGAGTACTACCCTCCATAAGAGACTACTCCGAATCTTCTAACACTTATCTGCCAACCTCCTGTGACGAAAGGCAAAGAATGACTGGGGAATGAGGGGAGTGGGGGAGGTATTTAAGCCTTTGGCTGGGGTGTCTTTGCCTCCTCCTGGTGGCCAGGTTCTTAATTCCCACAAGTAACGAATGAAGCAGTGGACTCTCCTCCCATTAAGATGGAAATGACCAATGAGACAAGAGATTCCTAAGCAGGTGAACTAGTTGGCTTAATCTTGATTATTGTGTATAATTCTAGAGGCCACATCTCCAGAAGTATATAAATGACTAAAATGAATTTGAGTTTATTCATAGGAGGGCTACTAAAATAGTACAAGGTCTAAAAAATAAAACTTACAAAGAAAGACTTCATGAACTAAATATGTATAGCTTAGAAGAGAGAACGGAGTGAGGTGATATGTTAGAAACGTTCAAGTCTGTTAAGAGATCTAATAAAGCTGAAGGTATTTCAAGAATGACTGGGAAAACCATAAGGTGTCCGTTTAAGTAAGCTTATACTAAGTGTGCTTATATGTTATAGGAAATATGGTTCTATTTCTGGGGCCTATGGTTCTTACCTGCCATCAATTATTTTTTTTACAAACGTGTTGATGACTGTGCTGAATTCTAGATGTCATGATAATGGGGGGAGAAAACATAGGCTAAGGAAATATTTCAAGGAAAAGTCAGCGTGCCTACATGGAGGCTTAAAGGGACATAAAACCACAAATTGATGATTCAGATAGTGTATAAAATTTTAAACAACTTTCCAAATTACTTCTATTATCAAATTGTCTTCGTTATCTTGTTATACTTTGTTGAAAAACAGGAAGGAGCGTGCACTTGTCTGTAGTACTATATGGCAGCAGTTTTGCAACAATGTTATACATTAGCAAGACCGCTAGATGGCAGCACTATTTCCTGTCATGTAGTGCTCCAGACCTTTGCATGCTACCTATCTAGATATCTCAATAAAGAATATAAGTGAATGAAGCAAATTTTATGATAGCAGTAAATTGGAAACTTTTTAAAATTTGTATTCTCTATCTGAATCATGAAAGAAAAATGTTTCCTGCCCCTTTAAGGTCACTCACTGTCAATGAGAACTTAATTTCCCTCTTTAAGCCATGAGATCTATTAAAGGGAAGTTTTGTTTTGTATATATATATATATATGTGTATATATATATATATATATATATATATATATATATATATATATATATAGTATATATATATATATATATATATATATATATATACCCCTCCAATTTACTTCCTGTGCAGCCGTAGCTGGATGTTATCTGTCTTGAGGAAGGCTTCTGTGAAAGCTGAAACGTCGACTATGAAGAATTGATATTAAAGGGCCACTAAACCAAAAATCTTTCTTTCATGATTCAGATGGAGAATAGAAATTTAAACAGCATTACAATTTACTTCCATTTTTTATTTTGCTTCATTTTTTAAATATCCTTAGTTGAAGAAAAAGCAATGCACATGGTGAGCCAATCACACAATGCTTCTATGTGCAGCAACCAAACAGCAGCTAGTGAGCATATCTAGATATACTTTTAATCAAATAATATCAAGAGAATAAAACAAATTAGATAATATAAGTAAATTAGAAAACAGAATTTATGCTTACCTGATAAATTACTTTCTCCAACGGTGTGTCCGGTCCACGGCGTCATCCTTACTTGTGGGAATACCTCTTCCCCAACAGTAAATGGCAAAGAGTCCCAGCAAAGCTGGCCATATAGTCCCTCCTAGGCTCCGCCCACCCCAGTCATTCGACCGACGGACAGGAGGAAAAATATAGGAGAAACCATATGGTACCGTGGTGACTGTAGTTAGAGAAAATAATTCATCAGACCTGATTAAAAAACCAGGGCGGGCCGTGGACCCGGCACACCGTTGGAGAAAGTAAATTATCAGGTAAGCATAAATTCTGTTTTCTCCAACATTGGTGTGTCCGGTCCACGGCGTCATCCTTACTTGTGGGAACCAATACCAAAGCTTTAGGACACGGATGAAGGGAGGGAGCAAATCAGGTTACCTAAACGGAAGGCACCACGGCTTGCAAAACCTTTCTCCCAAAAATAGCCTCCGAAGAAGCAAAAGTAATCAAATTTGTAAAAATTTGGCAAAAGTGTGCAGTGAAGACCAAGTCCCTGCCTTACATATCTGGTCAACAGAAGCCTCGTTCTTGAAGGCCCATATGGAAGCCACAGCCCTAGTGGAGTGAGCTGTGATTCTTTCAGGAGGCTGCCGTCCGGCAGTCTCAAAAGCCAATCGGATGATGCTTTTAAGCCAAAAGGAAAGAGAGGTAGAAGTCGCTTTTTGACCTCTCCTTTTACCAGAATAGACAACAAACAAAGAAGATGTTTGTCTGAAATCTTTTGTAGCCTCTAAATAGAATTTTAGAGCACGGACTACGTCCAAATTGTGTAACAAACGTTCCTTCTTTGAAACTGGATTCGGACATAAAGAAGGTACAACTATCTCCTGGTTAATATTCTTGTTAGAAACAACCTTTAGAAGAAAACCAGGCTTAGTACGCAAAACCACCTTATCTGCATGGAACACCAGATAGGGCGGAGAACACTGCAGAGCAGATAACTCTGAAACTCTTCTAGCAGAAGAAATAGCAACCAAAAACAAAACTTTCCAAGATAGTAACTTAATATCTATGGAATGTAAAGGTTCAAACGGAACCCCTTGAAGAACTGAAAGAACTAGATTTAGACTCCAGGGAGGAGTCAAAGGTCTGCAAACAGGCTTGATCCTAACCAGAGCCTGAACAAATGCTTGAACATCTGGCACAGCTGCCAGTCTTTTGCGTAGTAAGACAGATAAAGCAGAGATCTGTCCCTTTAGAGAACTTGCAGATAATCCTTTCTCCAAACCTTCTTGTAGAAAGGAGAGAATCTAGGAATTTTTATCTTATTCCATGGGAATCCTTTGGATTCACACCAACAGATATATCTTTTCCATATTTTATGGTAAATCTTTCTAGTTACCGGTTTTCTGGCCTGAACCAGAGTATCTATCACAGAATCTGAAAACCCACGCTTTGATAGAATCAAGCGTTCAATCTCCAAGCCGTCAGCTGGAGGGAGACCAGATTTGGATGTTCGAATGGACCCTGTACAAGAAGGTCCTGTCTCAAAGGTAGCTTCCATTGTGGAACCGATGACATATTCACCAGGTCTGCATACCAAGTCCTGCGTGGCCACGCAGGAGCTATCAAGATCACCGAGGCCCTCTCCTGTTTGATCCTGGCTACCAGCCTGGGAATGAGAGGAAACGGTGGAAATACATAAGCTAGGTTGAAGGTCCAAGGTGCTACTAGTGCATCTACTAGAGTCGCCTTGGGATCCCTGGATCTGGACCCGTAGCAAGGAACCTTGAAGTTCTGACGAGACGCCATCAGATCCATGTCTGGAATGCCCCATAATTGAGTTAGTTGGGCAAAGATCTCCGGGTGGAGTTCCCACTCCCCCGGATGGAATGTCTGACGACTCAGATAATCCGCTTCCAAGTTTTCCACACCTGGGATGTGGATCGCAGATAGGTGGCAGGAGTGATCCTCCGCCCATTGAATTATTTTGGTCACTTCTTTCATCGCCAGGGAACTCCTTGTTCCCCCCTGATGATTGATATACGCAACGGTCGTCATGTTGTCTGATTGGAATCTTATGAATCTGGCCTTTGCTAGCTGAGGCCAAGCCCTGAGAGCATTGAAGATCGCTCTTAGTTCCAGAATGTTTATCGGGAGAAGAGAATCTTCCCGAGACCATAGTCCCTGAGCTTTCAGGGATTCCCAAACCGCGCCCCAGCCCACTAGACTGGCGTCGTGACAATGACCCACTCTGGTCTGCGGAAGCTCATTCCCTGGGATAGATGGTCCAGGGTCAGCCACCAACGGAGTGAATCTCTGGTCTTCTGATCTACTTGAATCATTGGAGACAAGTCTGTATAGTCCCCATTCCACTGTTTGAGCATGCACAGTTGTAATGGTCTTAGATGAATTTGTGCAAAAGGAACTATGTCCATTGCTGCAACCATCAACCCTACTACTTCCATGCACTGCGCTATGGAAGGACGTGGAACAGAATGAAGAACTTGACAAGTGCTTAGAAGTTTTGACTTTTTGACCTCTGTCAGAAAAATCCTCATTTCTAAGGAATCTATTATTGTTCCCAAGAAGGGAACTCTTGTTGACGAAGACAGAGAACTTTTTTCTATGTTCACCTTCCATCCGTGTGATCTGAGAAAGGCCAGAACGATGTCTGTATGAGCCTTTGCTTTTGACAGGGACGACGCTTGTATTAGAATGTCGTCCAAGTAAGGTACTACTGCAATGCCCCCTCGGTCTTAGAACCGCTAGAAGGGACCCTAGTACCTTTGTGAAAATCCTTGGAGCAGTGGCTAACCCGAATGGGAGGGCCACAAACTGGTAATGTTTGTCCAGAAAGGCGAACCTTAGGAACTGATGATGTTCTTTGTGGATAGGAATATGTAGGTACGCATCCTTTAGATCCACGGTAGTCATAAATTGACCTTCCTGGATAGTGGGTAGAATCGTTCGAATGGTTTCCATCTTGAACGATGGTACCCTGAGAAATTTGTTTAGGATCTTCAAATCCAAAATTGGTCTGAAAGTTCCCTCTTTTTTTGGGAACTACGAACAGATTTGAATAAAATCCCATTCCTTGTTCCTTTATTGGAACTGGGTGTATCACTCCCATCTTTAACAGATCTTCTACACAATGTAAGAACGCCTGTCTCTTTATTTGATTTAAGGATAAGTGAGACATGTGGAACCTTCCTCTTGGGGGTAGTTCCCTGAATTCCAGAGGATAACCCTGAGAAACTATTTCTAGTGCCCAGGGATCCTGAACATCTCTTGCCCAAGCCTGAGCAAAGAGAGAGAATCTGCCCCCTACTAGATCCGGTCCCGGATCGGGGGCTACTCCTTCATGCTGTTTTGTTAGCAGCAGCAGGCTTCTTGGCCTGCTTACCCTTGTCCAGCCTTGCATCGGTTTCCAGGCTGGTTTGGGTTGTGAGGCATTACCCTCTTGCTTAGAGGATGCAGAATTAGAGGCCGGTCCGTTCCGAAATTGCGAAAGGAACGAAAATTAGACTTATTCTTGGCCTTGAAAGGCTATCTTGTGGAAGGGCGTGGCCCTTTCCCCCAGTGATGTCTGAGATAATCTCTTTCAATTCTGGTCCAAATAGAGTTTTACCTTTGAAAGGGGATGTTAAGCAATTTTGTCTTGGATGACACATCCGCTGACCAAGACTTTAGCCAAAGCGCTCTGCGCGCCACGATTGCAAACCCTGAATTTTTCGCCGCTAATCTAGCTAATTGCAAAGCGGCATCTAAAATAAAAGAGTTAGCCAACTTAAGTGCGTGAACTCTGTCCATAACCTCCTCATATGGAGTCTCTCTACTGAGCGACTTTTCTAGTTCCTCGAACCAGAACCACGCTGCTGTAGTGACAGGAACAATGCACGAAATGGGTTGTAGAAGGTAACCTTGCTGTACAAAAATCTTTTTAAGCAAACCCTCCAATTTTTTATCCATAGGATCTTTGAAAGCACAACTATCCTCGATAGGAATAGTAGTGCGCCTTGTTTAGAGTAGAAACTGCCCCCTCGACCTTAGGGACTGTCTGCCATAAGTCCTTTCTGGGGTCGACCATAGGAAATAATTTCTTAAATATTGGGGGGGGGAACAAAGGTATGCCAGGCTTTTCCCACTCCTTATTCACTATGTCCGCCATCCGCTTGGGTATAGGAAAAGCGTCGGGGTGCACCGGAACCTCTAGGAACTTGTCCATCTTGCATAATTTCTCTGGAATGACCAAGTTGTCACAATCATCCAGAGTAGATAACACCTCCTTAAGCAGTGCGCGGAGATGTTCTAATTTAAATTTAAATGTCACAACATCAGGTTCAGCTTGTTGAGAAATTTTTCCTGAATCTGAAATTTCCCCATCTGACAAAACCTCCCTCATGGCCACTTCAGATTGGTGTGAGGGTATGACAGAACAATTATCATCAGCGCCCTCCTGCTCTTCAGTGTTTAAAACAGAGCAATCGCGCTTTCTCTGATATGTAGGCATTTTGGATAAAATATTTGCTATGGAGTTATCCATTACAGCCGTTAATTGTTGCATGGTAATAAGCATTGGCGCGCTAGATGTACTAGGGGGCCTCCTGCGTGGGCAAAACTGGTGTAGACACAGTAGGAGATGATGTAGTATCATGTTTACTCCCCTCATCTGAGGAATCATCTTGGGCAATTTCATTATCTGTGGCAGTACTGTCCTTACTTTGTTTGGACGCTATGGCACAATTATCACACAAATTTAAATGGGGAGACACATTTAAACACAAAAAACTCTTAACCATCTCCGTGGAGATGTTGCCTGTGCAACGGCAAAGAGAATGACTGGGGTGGGCGGAGCCTAGGAGGGACTATATGGCCAGCTTTGCTGGGACTCTTTGCCATTTCTGTTGGGGAAGAGGTATTCCCACAAGTAAGGATGACGCCGTGGACCGGACACACCAATGTTGGAGAAAGATGTTTAAAATTGCATTCTCTATCTAAATCATAAAAGAAAAAATGTGGGTGGCATGTCCCTTTAAGAATAAATAACTTTGTTTTGCAAATACAAAAAAATCCTGAGAGTGCCCTTCATTCTATTCAAATTGTTCTATATATATATATATATATATATATATATATATATATATATATATATATATATATATATATATATATATATATATACATATACACACACACACACACAATTGATTTGTATGAAAGATTTTAAATACTAACACAATTTACAATGACCACCAGTATAAAGAAAAAAATAATAATTGACATAGCTTAAACCACCTCTAATCTAGAATGGTAAGTCCAATATGTTAAAAAATCTTAATATGCAAATAAAATAAAACAAATTATGCTTACTAGATAATTTCATTTCCTTCTGTAAAAGGAGAGTCCACGGCTCATTTCTTACTGTTGGGAAACTTATACCCAAGATCTAGAGGACACTGAATGATGACGGTAGGGACAAAAAAGGGAGGCAGACCCTAAACTTTGGGCACCACAGCTTGCAAAACCTTTCTCCCGAAGGCTGCTTCAGCTGAAGCAAAAACATCAAACTTGTAAAATTTAGAAAAAGTATGTAAGAAGGAACAGGTAGCCTTACAAATCTGAACCATAGAGGCCTAGTTTTTAATGGCCCAAGAGGAAGCCACTGCTCTAGTAGAATGAGCTGTAATTTTCTGAGGAGGTATATATCCCGCTGTCTCATAAGCTAAGCGGATAACTCCTTAACCAAAAAGATAAGGAAGTCGAAGAGACCTTCTGACCCTTACGCTTTCCAGAATAGGCAACAAACAAGGAAGAAGTTTGGCTAGAATCCTTAGTATCCTGAAGATAAAACTTCAAGGCGCGAACCACGTCCAAATTATGAAGCAAACGTTCCTTCAAAGAAGAAGGATTAGGACACAATGAAGGAACTACAATCTCTTGATTGATGTTGCGGTCTTACACAACCTTAGGAAGAAACCCTAACTTAGTACGTAGGACAACCTTATCAGAATGGAACACCAGATAAGGAGGCTCACATTGCAAAGCGGCAATCTCAGAAACTCTGCGCACGCAAGCAATAGCCAGTAGAAAAAGAACCTTCCAGGACAACAACTTAATGTCAATTTCATGCAAAGGCTCAAACGGAGCCCGTTGCAAAACCTTAAGCACCAGATTCAGACTCCAAAGAAGAGCCTTAGATCTGAACACAGGTCTGATCCTAATCAGAGCCTTAACAAAAGACTGTATATCTGGAAGCTCAGAGATCCTCTTGTGCAGTAAAACACACAGGGCCGAAATCTGTCCCCTCAGGAAACTGTCAGAAAGACCCTTCTCCAGTCCATCCTAGAGAAACGATAGGATCCAGGCAACCTTAACTTTATTCCAGAGACATGCACGCTCTTCACACCAGAATAAATAGGTTCTCCACACCTTATAATAGATGAGACGAGTATCCGGCTTACGAGCTTGAATGAGAGTATCAATAACTCTCTCAGAAAAACCTCTCTTGGCTAGGACTAAGCATTCAATCTCCACGCAGTCAGCCTCAGAGAATCTAGCCTTGTTCCAGCAGATCCCTACGACAAGGTAACCTCCATGGAGGAGAAGATGACATCCCCACCAGATCCGCGAACCACATCCTTCGCAGCCACGATGGAGCAATAAGCATAATTGACGCATGCTCCTGCTTAACCGTGCCACTACACGAGGAAGGAGTGGTAACGGCGGGAAAAGGTAGATTAGACTGAACCTCCAAGACACTGCTAATGCATCTATAAGCTCCGCCTGAAGATCCCTGGACCTCGACCCATATCTGGGTAGCTTGGTATTGAGACGAGATGCCATGAGATCTATCTCCGGCATCCCCCACCTGTTGCATATCTCTGCAAACACTTCAGGATGGAAAGACCATTCCCCCGTATGAAAGGATTGTCTGCTGAGAAAATCCTCTTTCCAGTTGTCCACACCCGGAATGTGGATCGCTGACAGTGAACAGCTGCGGGCCTCCACCCACATATCCCTTAGTTGTCCCCCCCCCCGTGGGAATACAGGTATTTCCTCTTAGATCCTCAAGCACTGGGCTATCTACTGGATACAGCTACAGACTTCATGCTGGTAAAGCTCGATAAGGGGGGTATCAGTCAGGTAATTAGCTACTGCACACATACAGACCATAGGCTATCAGTAGGTACTTGTTTTAGTCAAGTATAGCATAGTTAGGAGACTAGCCTACCTACCTACAGACACACTTTATGAGGTAATTTCTCAAAATAAAGGACTCTTATCAACCCTCCAGCATCATTTTAGTTCACTTTTTTACTCAGTTTTGAAAATTGGCATATGGCCCTTCAAGAGACACCTGACTGCTCACAGCAGTCAGTGGTCCCATCAGAAACAAAACAGTTGGGGTGGTAACACAAGAGGGGAGCTTATGCAAGGAGTTATTTTTTTATTTTAATACATATATATATATATATATATATATTAAAATGCTAAAAATGATCTTGGGGCCCCAAGTCTTCAGTCATGGCTCATCCTAAACAAAGACATTTTCCTTATGGACAGACTCACAGTCACCTGGCTATATTAAAGGTATTCTAAATCTGTTTTGGGTAGAGCAGATTCAAAATTCTCTTTCATATGTTCTCTTTCCAGAAGTGTGGAACTGGATTTATCAGCAGTCCTCTGTTCTCCCAGGGGAGTAGTATCTCAGGGATTTGCCGGATATATTCAGATGTTTTTCCACTTGAACTGTGACCTTCCAGGTACTGTGCCAAATCCAGGGACCTAAAGGCACAATTGATAGATGCCTTAGAAAGCCCATTGGATTTATTGTGTAACTCATCTGTTTTCATTTGATTTTCTTCAAAAAATGTTTGCTCGAATCAGTAGTAATCCTGATAACTGCAGCTTGGACCTGGATAGAACCTGATATTTCTTCAGGCTAATTTGTGTCTCAGGGGTGACACACTGCAATTCAAAACAGCAGTTCTGAATTTAACATCAAGTAGGCTGCTAAAATAAATAAATAATAACAATATTTTAAGGAAGTTTTTTCTTTGAGTGGTGGCTCTTCTTAGCTTTTTCCTAGCATTTATTTAGGATTCTTAGGTATTCTTGACAAGGGAATGTCAGTAAGTTTATTAAAAAGGCCACATTTGTGGCTTTTTCAGTTCTTTTACATAATAATTTAGCCAGTCTTTCAAATGTTTAGATTTTTGTTCAGGATTTGGAAGAATGAGGCCAGTTAGAACTATCCCCCTCCAAGTAATTGTATTTAGTTCTGTTCTCCAAGGACCTCCCTTGAACCTATGTTCAGCATAGTTTTTGATATTTTGTCCCGGATGTTCTTTCTATTATTTTTATCTCAATTAGAAGAATTTTCAAATTCTCTGCTTTTCTGAGAATCTCCCTTGTTTCTGGGTTTTCATAAGGATAAGACTGTTCTTCTTACCCAATATTTTTTTCTCTAAAATAGTTTCTGCAGAAAACTTTAAACAAGAATTGTTATACCTTCTTTGAATCGTTAAATATATTTCTGTAAGCTACTAAGGATTCCAAACAAAACTATTCTCTATTCTGGTTTCCGTACAGGCAAGAAGGCTACTCGTAGCTCTAACTTTGGGTTCAATCAAGTGATTTTCAGAACTTCTTGGTGGCAGGGAAGTCTCCTCCTAGGCATATCTCGGCTCATTCTTCCAGTTCAGTTGCTACTTGGGCTGTCATAAGTTAGGCATCCATTGGAGTGGATTTCTCTGCAAACATTCCTTAAAGATTTTCTGTTTTGAAGTTTTTGCTTTTTGGGAAACGGTTACTGCCAGGAAACTCCTTCAGGCTGCAAGTTTCCGGCAAAACTGGAACTGTCTTAATCTGTCCTCCCTTTCCTTAACATAGACTCTCAACCTTGGCTATTAAATCCCAAATGTTATGGAATTCCTATGGACTCTTATCATCATAGGAAAAAAATATCCATTGGCCCAGCCGTTTATATTTTGGCAACAGTTCTAATTTGCACCTCTATAGCCCCTGCTTTTGTCTTTCCTACCTATCTGTTTCATTTTCTCTGCTCGGCTATACGTTAAACTGAGGAGAGAGGGGCGGTGGGAAGGGATTAAAGCTTGTGTGGGTTCTTGGTCTCCTCCTAGTGGCGGGAAGTATATTCCACACGTTAAGGAATTCCTATGGACCCTTTTCCCGAAAGAAAATAATTTATCAGGTAAGCATAAATTTTATTTTTTATGGATGACACTAATTTGTTCAGGATTATTACTCCACCATTGTCCAAATATTTGTTACCATTTAATCTACGCCTTTCCGACAGCAGATGTTATCTGAAATAATAATTTATTTGTTAATCTTTTTATTTTTTATGAGAGGGTCCTGAGTATTATCTTTTTTAGTTATTACCCAATATGCCTTGTAAACTTTACGCATCTTTATTGTAGGTTTGACATTTGTTTACTTTGGAAATGCCATGAAAAATGAAATAAATGTCATGTTACACCCTGGCCAAAAAAATTTATGGCTAAAAAAGACCTGGGGTGGGGGGGCAGCAAGAAATTTTAGTACCTAGGGCAGCACAAAAACCTAAATATGCCACTAATTCTAGGTAAACATATGTTTTATAAGACAAAATTTATACTTAGCAAAGCACCATAGCAATGCACTATGCAACACAAAATGAAAAATGGTTCATACCTCTGTTTTCTTCCCTTTCAGTTTTGTTTTTTGTGTATCTTTATCTGTTCATGGTACTGTTCTACAAGTATAGCAGCTAGAACAAAAAGTTTCTTCACACGCAAAGGTTTGGCCATCTTCTTTGCTTCTTCTTCGGCTATCTAAAATGTAAAATTACTTTAGTTAAATATACAAACAAAATAAATAAAAACATTCTCAGACAGAGCAATCACAATGCAAAGTACATCTTCATCTTGTAAAACATTGCAATTAAAATGCACAGAGACTGGCACTAAATTTGATAAAAAAACATAAATTATGACATTCTATGGAGCAGTGGTTTTCCTCTTGGGCCTTCACAAATGAGGCCCCTATGGATCAGATTTGTAAGACATGCTACCTGGTCCTCCTTTTTTTGCAATTTTGATGTTTTTGCTTCTGCTGAAGCAGCCTTTGGGAGAAAGGTTTTGCAGGCTGTGGTGCCCTCAGATTTGGGGGCCGCCTCTCTTTTTTACCCTCATGTTAGAATTCAGTGTCCTCTGTAGCTTGGGTATTGTTTCCCACAAGTAATGAATGCAGCTGTGGACTCCCCCTGTATTAAAAAGGGAAAACATAAATTATGACGTACCAGATAATTTCCTTTCCTTCGATACAGGGAGAATCCACAGCTGCATTCATTACTTGTGGGAAATACAGAATCTGGCCACCAGGAGGAGGCAAAGGACACCCCAGCCAAAGGCTTAATACCTCCCCTCACTTCCCTCATCCTCCATTCATTCTGCCGAGGGAACAAGGAAACGGTAGGAGAAATATTACGGTGAAAAAGGTGCCAGAAGAAAACAAAATAAATTTAGGGACGCCCATCGGAGAACACGGGCGGGAGCTGTGGACTCTCACTGTATTGAAGGAAAGGAAATTATCTGGTAAGTCATAATTTATGTTTTCCTTCTTAATACAGGGAGAGTCCACAGCTGCATTCCATTACTTGTGGGAAACAATACCCAAGCTACAGAGGACACTGAATGCTAACAGGAGGGTAAAAAAGAGAGATGGCCCACAAATCTAAGGACACCACAGCCTGCAAAACCTTTCTCCCGAAGGCTGCTTCAGCAGAAGCAAAAACATCAAACTTGTAAAATTTGGAAAAAGTATGTAAGGAGGACCAGGTAGCATGTTTTACAAATCTGATCCATAGTTGCCTCATTTGTGAAGGCCCAAGAGGAAACCACTGCTCTTGTAGAATGAGCAGTAATCCTCTGAGTTGGCTTAAGACCCGCTGACTCATAAGCTAAGCGGATGATACTCCTCAACCAAAAAGATAAGGAAGTCGAAGAGGCCCTCTGACCCCTACGCTTCCCAGAATAGAAAACAAACAGAGAAGTTTGTCTAAATTCCTTCGTAGCCTGAAGATAGAACTTCAAGGCACGAACCACATAAAGATTATGAAGTAAACGTTCCTTGAATGAAGAAGGATTAGGACATAAGGAAGGAACCACAATTTCTTGATTGATGTTGTGATTTGACACAACCTTAGGAAGAAATCCTAACTTAGTTCGTAGAACAGCCTTATCAGCATGGAAAACCAGATAAGGAGGGTCGCATTGCAAGGCAGCAATCTCAGAGACTCTGCGAGCAGTAGCAATAGCTAGTAGAAAAGGAACCTTCCAAGACAAAAGACTTAATGTCAACCCCATGCATAGGCTCAAATGGGGCCCGTTGCAAAACTTTAAAACAAGATTTAAACTCCAAGGAGGAGCATTAGATCTAAACACCAGCCTGATCCTAGTCAGAACCTTAACAAAAGACTGTACATCTGGAAGCTCAGCAAGCCTCTTGTGCAGTAAAACAGACAGGCTGAAATCTGTCCCTTCAAGGAAAAAGCTGAGAGGCCCTTCTGCCACTCCAACCTGGAGAAAAGAAGGAATCCTGGCAACCTTTACTTTACTACCAGGACAAACCACGCTCTTCACACCAGAATAAGTAGGTCCTCTCCAAACCTTATGAAAGATGCGACGAGTAACCTGCTTACGAGCTTGAATGAGAGTATCGATAACACTCTCAGAAAACGCTCTCTTGGCTAAGACTAAGCATTCAATCTCCACGCAGTAAGCCTCAGAGAATCTAGATTTTGATGAATCGAAGGGGCCTTGTTCCAGCAGATCCCTTCGACAAGGTAACCTCCAAGGAGGAGATGATGACATCCCTACTAGATCAGCGAACCATATCCTTTTGCGGCCACGATGGAGCAATCAGTATCACTGATGCCTGCTCCTGAAAGCTTCAAGCCACCACTCAAGGGAAAGGAGTGGTAATGGCAGGAAAAGAGAAATTAGATTGAACCTCCAAGGCACCGCTAATACATCTATTAGCTCTGCCTGAGGACCCCTGGATGTCGGCCCAAATCTGGGTAGCTAGGTATTGAGACGGGATGCCATGAAATCTATCTCCGGCGTTCCCCACCTGTCAGAATGTGGATCGCTGACAGCGAACAATTGTGGGTCTCCACTCACCTCAGAATCCGAGATACTTCCCTCAAATGCCAGGGAAGCTTCTCGTTCCCCCTGATGGTTGATGTAAGCACCAAGGATATAATGTCTGACTGGAATCAGATAAATTGGAACAACCCAGTAGGGCCAAACCTTCAGAGCATTGAATATTGCACAAAGGTCTAGAATGTTGAAAAAAGAGGGAGCTCTCCTCCTGCGTCCACAGGCCCTACGCCTTCTTGGCACCCTAAACAACTTGCATCCATAGTCACAGTCACCCAGGATGGTCTTAAAAAGGATGTCCCTCGGGACAGGTGATCTGGACAGAGCCACCAAGAGAGCGATTCTCTCGACCGGTAGTCCAGACAAATCTATTGAGACAGATCCAAATGATCGCCGTTCCACTGCCTCAGCATGCACAGTCGCAACAGCCTGAGGTGGAACCTGGCAAAGAAAACGATGTCCATGCTGGACACCATGAGACCAATCACCTCCATACACTGAGCCACAGATGGCCTTAAAAAAAAACAAACAACATAATTTATGTAAGAACTTACCTGATAAATTCATTTCTTTCATATTAGCAAGAGGTCCATGAGCTAGTGACCGTATGGGATATACATTCCTACCAGGAGGGGCAAAGTTTCCCAAACCTCAAAATGCCTACAAATACACCCCTCACCACACCCACAAATCAGTTAACGAATAGCCAGAAGGGGGTGATAAGAAAAAAGTGCGAAAGCATATAAAATAAGGAATTGGAATAATTGTGCTTTATACAAAAAAATCATAACCACCACAAAAAAAGGGCGGGACTCATGGACTCTTGCTAATATGAAAGAAATGAATTTATCAGGTAAGTTCTTACATAAATTATGTTTTCTTTCATGTAATTAGCAAGAGTCCCTGAGCTAGTGACGTATGGGATAATGACTACCCAAGATGTGGATCTTTCCACGCAAGAGTCACTAGAGAGGGAGGGATAAAATAAAGACAGCCAATTCCTGCTGAAAATAATCCACACACCCAAAATAAAGTTTAATGAAAAACATAAACAGAAGATTCAAACTGAAACCGCTGCCTGAAGTACTTTGCTACCAAAAACTGCTTCAGAAGAAGAAAATACATCAAAATGGTAGAATTTAGTAAAAGTATGCAAAGAGGACCAAGTTGCTGCTTTGCAAATCTGATCAACCGAAGCTTCATTCCTAAACGCCCAGGGAAGTAGAAACTGACCTAGTAGAATGAGCTGTAATCCTTTGAGGCGGAGTTTTACCCCGACTCGACATAGGCATGATGAATTAAAGATTTCAACCAAGATGCCAAAGAAATGGCAGAAGCTTTCTGGCCTTTTCTAGAACCGGAAAAAGAAACAAACAGACTAGAAGTCTTTCGGAAAGACTTAGTAGCTTCAACATAATATTTCAAAGCTCTAACAACATCCAAAGAAGGCAATGATTTCTCCTAGAATTCTTAGGATTAGGACATAATGAGGGAACCACAATTCTCTACTAATGTTGTTGGAATTCACAACCTTAGGTAAAAATTCAAAAGAAGTTCGCAACACCGCCTTATCCTGATGAAAAAATCAGAAAAGGAGACTCACAAGAAAGAGCAGATAATTCAGAGACTCTTCTGGCAGAAGAGATCGCCCAAAAGGAACAAAACTTTCCAAGAAAGTAATTTAATGTTCAATGAATGCATGGGTTCAAAAGGAGGAGCTTGAAGAGCCCCCAGAACCAAATTCAACTCCCAAGGAGGAGTAATTGACTTAATGACAGGTTTTATACGAACCAAAGCTTGTACAAAACAATGAATATCAGGAAAGATTAGCAATCTTTCTGTGAAAAAGAAACAGAAAGAGCAGAGATTTGTCCTTTCAAAGAACTTGCGGATTAAACCTTTATCTAAACCATCCTGAAGAAACTGTAAAATTCTCGGAATTCTAAAAGAATGCCAAGAAAAATGATGAGAAAGACACCAAGAAATATAAGTCTTCAGACTCTATAATATATCTCTCTAGATACAGATTTACGAGCCTGTAACATAG